>NW_028281990.1:0-71343 GCF_059751285.1 Brachycentrus maculatus
TCCCAACCCCAACCCCAACCCCAACCCCAACCCCAACCCCAACCCCAACCCCAACCCCAACCCCAACCCCAACCCCAACCCCAACCCCAAAATTTTATTGAGCCTTTGCTATTAATTAAGTTGCATACAAAATGAATGTTGCATTGATAAGACTGAGTTTTAATATCAATTTGGCAATGTTGTTCTATGATTGTAATTCGACTGTCAATAATTCGATGCCACTAATTCGACTGCCACTAATTCGATGATATATAATTCGATTGTGAATGCAGAGTAAAATTATTTATTATTTATTCAAATAGCATCAAATGAGCATCAGATGTATGGGTAATATAGCCTTCTGGTCCTTGATGCTTCGATTTCAGCCGAAATCCTTGATCTCCTGATTGCACTTTCCGCAATGATATCTGCTTACACTCGAGATCGATAGAGAGCATTTTAATGTGCGATCCTGTCTGCTGCGATTTCAGCTTATACTCGAGATCTTCTGAGGTAGGCTTCCCCCGCTGCTCTTTATGCTGCAACTTAGGCTTCTATTCTCGATCTCCGGATATAGGCTTCATTTTCAGCTCTCTCGGCCGCCTCCACTCTCGACCTATACAATGCATGCTCGTTTGCTTCTCTTTATGCTGCAACCTCCGCCTCGATCCTGGATCTGCGTAGGGCATGCTCGTTGGCCACTCTCTATGCTGCAATTTCAGCTTAGATTCTGGATCTTCTGAGAGCATTGTCTGCTGCAATTCTATATGCTTCTATCTAAACTGCCACTCTTGATCTTCTCAATGCTGCCTCAGTCGCTGCCCTGGAAACTGCCAGCTCGGCTTCTATTCTTGATCTCCTGAGGGCGGTGCTGGCTGCAACTTCAGCTTCAATGCGTGATCTCCTGAGCACATTTTCTGTGGCCACTCTAGATGCTGCCAATTCCGCAGCCAGTCTTGATCTCCTCAGCGCATTTTCCGCTTCAAGGCTTGCAAGATAACTATAGTAGGACATGAATGATCTGTTGGAAAGATAATACAATTTAACAATAATAACGTCATAAATATACAATATCGTTAATATTAATCAGATCCCAATATTTGAAATCTGTCAATTCAACTCATCACATGGAGTGCATTTAAACAGCCAACATTTTTGTCATGTCTGTACCACCTATATCTTTATATATTTATGTGTTTACGTTCTTTACTGCAAATATAAAGAACTAGCATGCTAATCGCTGCCTTTCACTTGTGGAACCTAATGCTACGATAATGAATTTAGCACAGCGTAAAGGGCTTCTGCCAGAAATTCCCAATTTAATTAAGGCTTAATTTGTGATATCTCCAGTATCAACTCTAAATACTAACTATACTACCAATAATACTCACTATAATACAATAAATAAAGTCAACTTATGCCAATTTGCGAAACCCACAATCAATCTCAAAATTTCATCTGTTTGTCAGAGAGCTGCGTCAACAATCGATTGGCCTGCGAACTATGCATCCAAATGGCCCATTATCGCCATGAAGTCTTCTCAATTTCCAAATACATTCCGCCACTCATCTATCTGAATATAAACAGCTAGAAGGTCGACGCCCATCGATATAAGCAGGAATTGCAGAAGTTCTAAGCAGAGATCAATGACGTAACCAATCATCAAAATATGTAGGAGTTATAGAGAATTAAGTATCTCTGTGATATTATGCTCAAATGGAAAAAATAATTATAGGACACATTGCTTAAGAATGTTCGGGCAGTGATCGACACATTTTCAAATTAACATCTGGAACGTGCCATGGAAGTCCTAACGAGAGCAGGCTCGAAAGAGAATGAGTTGCAACATATATTTCGTTAGGGCAAAATTGAAGCCATTGTTGAGGATATTAAGTTCATAAAGACTCTCTCATAGTTGAAGCATCTCAATTTCCAAAGCCCAGACAGTATAGTTCATCACACTCGTAACTTAACCAAATAAATCTGTCAGAACTTTTCTGAGTTTGGCGACAAAATGTCAGGGTTGTTTCTAAATTTAAAGGAAAAAATATCGGAATTTAAAGTCGGACAATAAATTTCAATGCCTTCAGTTTCCAAAGAGACAATCAAAATGACGCCTAGCCTATCGAAATAAGTCAGCTACAAAAAAGAAAGGAGAATGGAGTATTTCAGTGAAAACAACCGAGGAAGAAAGTTCAATTGCAAACAGCAACAATAAATAAGTTTTGATTGCAAAAAGTAACAATAATAAGCAGCAACCATTCTTCTTCCGTCAAAGTGCGAGCCATAACTATCTTCCCCTCTGCCTTTATTGAAGAACAATTAGCTGACCAGTTAAGAATAGTGTGATCAAATATACTCTAAATCGTTCACAGATGAATAAAATGAATAATTCGGACCCACAGAGTATCATTAATGCTCATCAGCGAATAAATAGTTGACCACATAGGTTTCTAGCTTTGAAAAATTAAGCAGAATAACATAAAAACGAATAAGTATCTACCCATTTGAAGGCAACAAAGTAATTACAGCTTCAATAATTCAATAAATTCTTATTGGCTAAGCTAAAAAAGGTCGTAGTGCCGAAATCGAGTAAATATGTGTTTATGGTCTGAATAATTTCGATCTGTCATGCTTAAGGATCTGTGTAGAATACTTTAAAAATCTCAAAATATTGTCCTATATTCCTTAAGCAGAGTTAAATCCAATTAATTTTAAATTTTCGAAAGCTTTTCTATAGCAAGTGGCTGAAATGAGAGTGAAATTTTTATCTGCGAACAGCTAGAACTTGGAATTATTTTCGCAGCTGCTACAACTCTAAAATCTGTGTCTCAGCATATAAAACAATATATAAAACAAATCCAATATTCAGCTCGGTAATACAAATCTGAAGAGCCTCACATTAGGTCACTTGCAACAAAAAGAAGTGAATGAAATCCCAGATCAGCTCATCATGGAGATAAATTTCAAAATAACGACTTTATTATGCTTGAATCTCTTCAGTATATAATTTAATTATAGGTAGAAATTGAGGCTATACCTTAACTTTTTATTAAGTCCGTTGCTGCAACCAATAAGTCGCTGAAACAAATTTGGCTGGGTTATTATTTTCTAATAGTAGGCTCCTGCACGAAAGTCCATTAGAGCAACTTCACATGCCTCAAAGACACAACGATATCGATTTTGATTTTCGATTGCTTGCGTATTTAAGCACCCATTCACCTTCCCAAAACAATCACAAGCCTCTTTTTAGAAAATTGCGATATTCTTAAAAATATATATGGACTAAGTAAATGCAACTAAATAAAGGAATTCTCGATACGTACTCATCTCTATTAAACTTAGTCAATACCAAATTTCATGAGTTGGCGATAGATTTGTTTCTATCTGATCTACTCTCGCATTCACAAGATTCACTTTAGTATCTCAATCTAAGTAATACTATTTTAATATATCAGATTTCCAGATAGATGTCACCAATGAAACTCTTTGGAAAATAATTTCGAAGTTTAGCAATTTGAAGTATATCTGCATAGGTTGCACATCAATATGTATGAAAAAAATCCTTGAAGTCAAATGGGCAAATCCTAATAAAATTCAAAAGTTCGATTTTCTGACGAAATCATACAAAAGATTTTAGAGGCAATTATTCTAGTTAGGCAAAATCTTTCCATCTATCCAAGCTATTTGCATTCGTAATTTTAGGCTTACTCAGCATTGACAAAAGATTACACAGCTGAAACATTCAAAACCTTCACAAATCTAAAAAGTATCAGAGCAGGAACTTCAATTAATCACTTATATTGTGGAGATAAATTACAAAAGGAACTGACTCAGAAGGGCTACAATATCAAAATCTTTGTGTCAAAATTCAAACGTATATGATAATTCGTTTGTCTTTATCTTCATCTTTATTATATATCACGTAAAAGGATAAAAGTGCAGAACATTCTAGAAGATTTTATTAAATATTCATATCTACAATTTTATATTGATATCTACATTCAATTATGAGTTAAAAACGTGTCGAACTGGAGGCAGATATTTCTGAGCTCAAAAAAATAATCCTTTCCGCTGAGAGGCCTAACATCCAAAATTTCCTTGCCAAACATCTCTCAGTTTTGAAGACTTAACTCGAAACATTGAATTTAGAGGCCTTGTCTAAGCCCGTAAAAATTGAAGCAGGAACGCCGAAAGATCTAAATATAACTTATACTCCCATTACAAAGTATTCATGGGACCAAGAAGGCAATAAGATTAAGTAATCACACAATTAAAATTAGAATATATTTCACATTGGAGAATATCGGCAATGAGTGCACTGCAGATTTAATTGATGTGAAGTTCGAGAAGCAGGCAGTCGAGGTCAAAATTCGCAACTATCGAAAAACTAACCTAATTTTTGCAATTAAAAAGCTGAATGGAGCCATAGACATTGAAAGCTGCAAATATTTTGTCAAAACCAATATGATCAGCCTAACCATGTTCAAAAAGGATAGTAAACATTGGTCGGAATTGCAATACAAGGCAGACAAACTCTCAAAGGATACTGATTAAGCTAGTAAAGATCCGCAAGCTGGCCTAATGAGTATGATGAAAAAGATGTATGAAGAAGGCGATGACAATATGAAAAAGACTATTGCGTAGGCTTGGACCAAATCTCAAGATAAAAAAGCTGGAGGTGGCAGCGAATTGGATGGCATGGATATGGACAGCTTGGGAGGAATGGGAGGAATGGGAGGTTTTAAAGGATCAAAATCAAAAAAGTGATCGCTATATAGTGCATATCAATAATAAAATGCTGGTATTTTAAAATTGAATTTTACAAATTTTCAATGTTTGATTGCTTGATAGGACTCTAGACTTTGTTTTGATTTCAAGCGATCTGGTGTGAACTATTCCAAATTCAATATTTCTTATTAGTAGGGCTTTAAAATCGATAGTGCCTATCCAGGCGACAATCTATCGACAGTTTTGCTTTATATTAAATTGGACACTGTTTTCACAAAAAATGGAGAGTATTTGCTTGTTTTAAACTTTACTAATTTGTCGTTAAAGGCACTGTAGGCAAACTTGATCCGTTTAACGTCATAAAGATCCTCTGAATTTTACAAATTTACTGCGTCGATTATTGTTAAGCCGATTGAAAATGCTTCAGCTAAAGCTTGATCACTCTTCGGATACATCATTTGCTGTTCGAGCTCCCATAGCTACTCAGGGGCTGAGATTATGAATAAATTACCAAGAAGAGTCGCTTACTGCTCTTTTAATGATTTTAAATAGTTTGGTTTTTCGGTGGGAAAGGAAAATTGGTTGACCAATCGAAGCTCTCCCTCTTCGTTAAGCAGAATATTGCAAGCTCGAATATCCCCACTTTTCATGCGCCTTTTCTGAAAACAGAAACTGCAGGATAACAACTGAAATAAGAGATACCACAACTCAACCTATGTGAACTTCTCGCTGCTTTTATTTCTATTCTGTATTTCTTGCTTCAAATTGAATTTGTAATATGGGTAAACCAGCTTTGTAACATAAATGGATACTTTGTGAGATTTGGTAGTGCTGCAGAAATTTTAGGCAACTGTTTCGTATATGGTGGGCAGTAAGAGAGGCAGCTCGTTTATTTATTATAGCTTTTGGAATTGCTGCACCTCGCTTATCCAAATATTAGCCAGTTGGGTGCTGTCTAGGCTCATGAACACTGAGTTCGATGTGTTTGGTTGGCACCCATTATATCCCGGATGGCTTTTTTGCCCGAAGGATTTTTAGTTTTGGTTACCCATTTATTATTAGCTGATGTACCTGCATTATTAGCTTTGAGGTGCATGCGTTATTAAATGAATCTACCAAGAAATAATCAGGTGTAATAAATATTCATACAATAAGTCTGCGATCTGGGTGATGTGCCAGGGATCATGGATACATTGCCAGCATCAAATCGTTACGAGAATGAGAGCTTCAAAGATTATCTTTAGTAAGAAATGAAGGTCGTTGAACCAAATATAAATATAACATACAGTATATAATACTAAGTTACCTAATTTTTAGCTTATTTATTATTCATTAGCCTCAGCATTATGGACCCCAATTATCGGATAAGAAAAGCGCCCCCAATCCCTAAATTTTTGGATTAGGGGATCTCAATGCCCAATGATGCCAACAGCATAAAAGTACAATAGAAAGTTGCCGATTTTCTCAACTAATTATCTCGGGAAGCGAACTTAAATGTTTCTTCTGGCCCGTTGAGCCCTTCTCTTCCAACACTTCCACTTCCAACAGCGAAGGTAGAATAAGCAAAGAATCCTGCAAAGAAGTTGACAATGGCTTCTCTGAACTCCAAACTAAATAGCCTACTCAATGCTAAAAACATCAATTTGAACAAGATCAGCAAAGAGTCGATTGCTGCATCAGAGCAAAGCATGTCAATAGCAGCTGCTGAACAATACTACGATCCATAGACCCCAAACTCTTATTAGAAAATAAAATAAAGCAGCTCCAACCTCTTCGCTAAAATAAATGAAATATACTAAACAGGCACTAGTCCAAACAAATGGCAGTTAGACAATGAAAGCATATCGGCTTTGATTAAAGAATATGAAATGGTTGAGTAATATACGAACTAAAGTTAACGAGCTAACGAAACGAGTCATCTTGTGCTTGAAGAGAAGGAGGAAATTGCGTTAAGAATGATGCAAAAGTATGGGTTTAAAATAGGCGAGGGACTAGGGAAGCAATCACAAGGAATAAAGACTCCTCTGATTGCCAAGAAGGTTACTGATTCTAGTTGCGTGATTCAACCGTCTTCACTTTCCCTGAGCAAATTTATCAGTCCTTAGCAATCTGCGCATAATTTACTCAAAGTGTACAAAATAAACAAAAGCAGAGTAATTGTGCTGGTGATCCCGGAACTAAAAATAACCGAATTCAGTTAATAAGTAGAGCAATAGATAAAATTCGAATGCGAAAACACAGCGGTGATTCAGTAGTGGCTTGTATTCTACATTAACAGGAACTCAGAGATGGGCAACACAAGTAGTAGCCAAGACGAGAAGATGCGGATATTTGTGATGTATGACAATGCGGAAAGTGCATTCAATGTTTTCATGCGGATCAATGGCCGATTCTATGACGGAAAGAAGATTATGGTATATTTCTATGAGTAGTAGGAATTCATCAGCAATAAAAGATATGCTTTGCAGCTCCATCACGACATATAAATATGATTTTAAGTATGTACTATAAATATGATCAGGATACAATTAAATGCAAGCAATAATCAAAATCATTTAGAAAAATGCACAATTAAGAGGATAACACCAATTAACAGCACAATTCCGGCCACTAACCCTAATATGAACTTGTTCTTCCTTATCCTCCTCATAATATTGTTCAGGCGTTTATCGCTTTTGCCAATATCATCGTTCATTTATAAAAGTTTCTATTTCTGCGTCCTCATGGTTTCAGTATGTTTCACGAGTTCTATGTTAACGTTGTTACTGATTTATTCTGTCTCCCGAATGATTCTCACTGAGTCTTTCAGCTTGTAGGTGGTATCGGAAAGCATTTCACCATTTTGGATGAGGCTTTCTCTGTGAGTTTTGTAGGCATACTTTTATTACTAGATACTCACACATGTACGTCGAGCTGAGCTCCCATGAGCATTTATTTATTTTTTTAAAGTGCGAATTCTTCCTCAGTTTTATACAGTTTTTTGCGTAGATCCGTCAGATCTTTCTTGTACTGTCGAATCTACACGTGCTGGATGAATAAGTACTTTCCGTGTGTACTCGAACTTAATTTGCACATCGAACCCATTCACTTATGCTTACATTCTTTTGACTTCTTGCTCGCACTCATCGAGGTCTTACTTGATGTCTACGAAGCCGAGCTATTTCTTTTCTAGCGGATATATTGGAGATCTTACGAGAGGATTGCACGGATATCGATTGGAGCTTCTTAGAAGTATTTGATAGATTGCGGATGAACTCCTGCTCATAGGTCAAGAATATATCTGACATGTATTATTATAGCAAAGATTTTTTATTAATATTTGTGCTTATCAATAAAGTTTAATAGATTAATTGTATTAAAATGTAAATTAATAAATTGAGGGTTAAAGTCACAGAATACGATATATTCTATTACTTTTTTTGTACTCTTCTTATTGCTTTATGTTCTTTGATGGTCTCATTTCTGGTTTATATTTTTCAGCTGACTCATTACCATTATAGATTCTTTAGTTTCCGCATAGTAAATTATCAATATCAATTTAATGTTGATGCTGTTACCTAATAAATTAGGCTACAGATATGAATATCCTGGGCCAATCCCTGATAATAGTAGTTTATAATCAAATCCGCTCATTTGTACTTTTGCATGAATGCTCAGTCCAGGATGCCTCGGATGATTGCTCATCTTGGTCACAGGTCTTGCAGGGCTGCACAATGATAAGCCACTTCTTTAAGCAATTATAGTGAAGAAGATGATTGCAGGGGAGCATGCTGTACTTATCATGCAATTTTATTACTTGCCCGCAGAAAGTACAGCATTAGCATGTCGGTTCGCTGGCTTTTGTTTGAACAGGGAGTTCAACAAAGTTACTATAACTGCAACCAACCTATTTCAGTTGCACTGATGGCTTTGAGGCTGAGAAGTCAAATCTATCCAGGTTTTGCATGTAATCCATTTCCTCATCTTCGTACCCCGGACAATAGTAAATTGTCGAATTCCTGAAACCATCACAACTTGCCGCATGCTCTTTGTAATTAGCAAGCTCATACGAATCACAGCATTTCAAGCAAATTTATTTAATTTGCTTACCATTTGATCTTGGCTGATGGCATATGGCAACGGGTTTCATAATTACAGATTGTTTTTGAGAATACTTCTTAAATAATGTATAAATTGATATTCAAATACAATTTTATAATGCAGCCATTGCATACTGATTGGAAATGTCGATAGTTTCCGAATTTTTAAGTTGGAGCGACAGTGAGGAATAATATCAGGCATAGTATTTATTCATTACGCAATTTTCAAAGCGTCATGCCAAAAAACGCTTACATGACATATTCTTGAGTCATTGAATAATAATTAAAATTAAGATGCTGCCATAGTTCAAAGAGTTCCAATTTTAATGAATAATGAATAAGAATGGCACAAATTATGAATGGGCAGTGTGAAGATCATAAATGAAAGTTATATAATGTTTATGAAATATATAAAGTAAAGATAATTTGAAACTATTATTTATTGCAGCTATTGCAAATACTCATGAAGGAGAAATTAAAAAGCAGATTGAATATAAAATTCGAGCCTTTACACCGTTATTCTCTGAAAAAAGCTGACGATTTAAGGACATCCCAGGAAAAACATCGATCCCGTCTCAAAGTCTAGTAGGAAGACAACAGCATCATTAAAAACAGATCATTGTCTCACCTCAAACTTCCATCCCTCGAAAAAAAGTTAGTACATCGAAAAATCAAAGAATAGGGGTTTGAAAAGCGATAAAACTCACAGGCTTCCATTGTAATGCCTCATTCTGTCTTCCGGGCGAAACCCAATTCACTCAGATAGAGTTATGCAGAGCAGACAGTTTCTCAAAAAATTATCCCGAGGGTGAAGATTGATCCAAAGGAGCCTATCAACAATACGATTACCTTCTTGTTAAAAAATGAAATGCTGACAATCCCGAAAATAGTGGCGATCCTCCAGAAGAATGGATCTGATTAATTCCTGTACTTAAGAGTTGTCGGCATGTATGAGTATGAGGTGTGCGATGAAAGAGACAAAGGCAAAAGATATGTAACGGTCAGCAAAAATGGAATGGTGATAAATGGAGAACTGCTGCCGTTAGAAAAGTTAATTAGAGAGTTTGAGCTCTATAATAAACTGAAAAAAATTCACTTCTTCAAGAATTTCAGGGGAATCAAGTATTTTCACATGTGGAATAATGGATCGTTAATGACAAGGTTCATTGACAACAGGAAAAACATAATCAAAAAAATGGACCTTTCGGATTACAGGCTCATCGAGTGGAAGCTTGAGCTCAGCGAGTGTTTGATGTAAAACCGAAAAAAGGGGGGCTGGCTGAACAATTAGTGGGTGTCAGCCTATGTTATGGGCTTCGTCGAACAAAGCAAAACTAAAGTATTAAGCAAACTCGCTACAATTTGCTACAAGCTCTTGTAATAGTTCGAGTTGCCGATTTCCAACTCCACTTAGTTAATGAATAGAGTGCTCGGCAATCTATCGACCCTCAGCATTACATTTGAAAAGAAGATTCGCATTGAAAAGTAAATTATGAAGTTTTATAAGTTCGCGAGGCAGTCTTAGATGATTTTCATCAGAACTGTCGGATTTTTTGTAATCGATCATCTGGAGTAACTGTGTTCAAAAGTATCAAGGACTGGCTCGAACTATGAAGCGGTTGTTTTGGACAGACTTTCAGAATTATCTCTTGATAATTAGAAATATATTGCACAAAGATAGTAGATTCTTTTGAATAGCCCGGCCGCCAGCGATGTTGATTTCGAACTGTACTTTGATAATGTGGAAGAGTAGTTATGCATAAAGCCGAGCCCCTTGGATATTTACTTTAACAACATGACTCAAATCCGGAAGTTTCTTAGCAAAGTCTAATAAGTTAATTTCGATCTCGTACGCGAAACATAAGAATTCGATTTTGTGAGGAAAATAATATTTAAAGGAAATGACCCTATATACTATGCTGACCCAGCCGATCGAACCCATAATTTTCATCATTATGTGCAAAGCATTCAAATGTACCCGAAACTGAAGTAGAAATTGAAAAAGTAATATGAGTACATTGCTATCATCTTCATCAAGAGACTGCAGCTATTGGCGCCATTCCAAAAAGTATACAAGACATTTTTGTATGCTTCTCCGCTTAAATCGACGTAGCTGTCGTATGAGGATATCAGAAATGAACAATAAATGATCAGCAATACCCATAAGTTTATTTAGAAATTGCACGAGGGAGAATATTTTTTGTTCGGGTATCTCAATATTTCTAAATTTAAAAACTGTCTCAGCGGCGAAGTCACACGATATGAAAGATAGTTTCATAAGAATATTCCTGTGCTCTTACAACAAAATTACAGGGAGCTTGATGATAAATTTATGGCTCACTTGGCGCACCTGCAAATCTTCAACGATAACACCCCCAAATCATTCATGGCTATCCTTGAGTAATGCGAGCTGCTGGAGGAGCTTGTGCCTGACTACTCTGGGAGACTGCGGGAAATGGAGAGAATAGAATAATTTTACAACTCGACATTCAGTATCTATTAAAACTAGGGTTAAGCCGAGGCTCCCAAAACCAAAGATTTACGAAATTAAGATTAAATTCCGAATTTACAGAAATAAAAGAGGCTGCTTCAGCAAATTAAACTACTTATTAGAGAATTTAATAGCAAAAAAGATGATGATTCCATCAAGTTTAGGAAAATCCTTGAAAAATAATCCGCATCTTTGAGGGACAAACTCGAAATGGGCTACTCCAAAATTTAAAGCAGGGACTACTCGTTATTTGAACCATGTTATCATCGAAGTAAAGAGGCTAAAAGTGTATAAAACATCAATTAGAAATCAAAAACAGTCAAGAATTTTAATAAGGAAAAGAAGCTCGAACCTTAGGGTCACAGCGTAAGCATACCCAACATTGAGGTTGAACAACTAGAGTAATTATAAAAATCCAAATAAATATATGAGAGCATAAAATTCATACATATTCGTACTTTACGTAACATTTAGAGGGAGTTGAATGAATTAAACACTTATGAAAACTATTTTGCAATGCGACTAACAATTTTGCCTTCATTGCCGATTCATATCTACCTATATGAAAATCTGTAAGAAATATGGAAGATCTACTCTAGATCTTTAGAGCTCGAAAGCAAACTAAATCCATTAAAGGTGAAGGAAATAGAAGACACCAAGCCATTAGCCAGGTCCTTTTAGGGCTATCTGATGAAACTCGAAAAATTTCAAAAGGACTCCCTTTCTGAAAACTACTCTGAATTACTAGTCTATCTCAAATAAAAAATACTGGAAATACTGGGAAATCTAGAGTTCGTTGCAGAAGTGAGAATTGTATATTTAAGAGCTTCTGACTACTTATAGATTAATTACCTGATTGAACAGGGGCTGGAGGCCAGAGAAAAGCAGCTTCAAGAGGCAAATAAAATAAGAGAGAACAATTCTTCAGTTGCGAAGAAAAGCAGTCAGGTTAGTATTGACAGATTTTCACCCGAAAAGCAGTAAATGAGACGTCGGTCATCATCTAGTTTCAACATAACACCGAAAAGCATTAATTGTTTGGAATTGACTTATGCGACAATAAAAATACAGAATTTGAAGCAATTCAAAATTTCGATATCCGAGATATCGTTTAAGGCTCGTAAAGAGATAGAGATACTCCAGTCGATAAACTAATTTGAGGCCTGGTTCAAATCCATCAGACTCGAATCAGAACCCCTGGAGGGCTATCCGCAAATTCCTATTTTTACCTAAAATACCAAAGTGAGAATATAGATCGAAGAGTATATGATGCTACTGCTGAATCTTCTCAGCAACAAGTACGCCACTGAAGTTCGAAAACAGTGCAACCAGCTAATGAGTAAGCTTGCGGCATTGACAAATATACTGGAAATGGCAATTGCACACCAATAAAAGTTTCTGAGTTTGTATCCTGTGTTAACATCGAAATACGCAGAGAGTCAGCTCTCAGTCGAATATAAGAAGTTTGAAGGTCTTCTCAACAAGCCTTTGAAATCCATCAGGTTGCTGATCAAGCCAACAGAGAATCTGACCGAATCCTTGAAAAACATATTAATAAGCAATGTGAAGTCCTTCGATCAATCACAACGGATTATTGAAAAATTCCTCGAAAAGAAGAGACTGAAGTTCCAGAGATTTTATTTTCTGCAGGACGACGAACTTATGTAGGTCCTCGTTGGCATCGGAGGTGAAAGAGAGATATTTCGCATGTTTGATGGCATTCGGGGATGGGTTTATGACAAAGAGGGCATTAAAATAGGGGTGAAGGGCTTCGGAGGTGAAAAGCTGCTCTTAAAGGGCTGGACTTTTCGAAGCAACGTCGAGCCTGAAGTCATTTTTAAAGGCCTAGAAGACTCGATTAAAACAAACTTAAGCAGTATTGTTCGAAATGTCATGCATTCCTATGAATTTGAAATCAAAGAATTAAGGCAGCTCTATGAGAATGGTAATGTGCCATGGATGTGCCGATATGCAATATAACTCATTTTATATACCAAGCAAATCGAGCTGAACTGTTTTGTTGACCAAATTGATTTTATAGCGATAGAGGGGCTGCTCAAAGAATCAATCAATAAATTATCAACCACTTTGATAAAGAGAAATGCAACGGCAGAAATGCGTGAAGAAAACGATACAAAAATAGCCCAAAACGCAAATCAGATCACATTGCTTCTATTTTTACTGCATTTCACTGAAGAGTTACGCAAAGATAGCGTGGAGTCTGTTTTCGATTTTCAGTGGCAATCATTCCTGCGTTATTATCACGAGAATAACCTCATCAAAATGAGAGCATTGCGATCCGAGCATGTCTGGGGAGGATAATACCAAGGCTTATGGTCGCTAATGGTCAACACATCTGATCTTCGACGAGCTCATGCCTGTGTGCTTACTAATTTGAAGTATGGGAATGGAGTGCTGTTGCAAGGGCCATCTGGAACCGGCAAAACATAAAGTCTGAAAGAATTGGCTCGATGCATGGGAAAGTACTGCGTAATTTTCAATTGCTCGTAGAATGTAAAAATAAAGACTCTGCAGAAGATTCTTTCAGGACTTTGCTACACGGCCAGCTGGCTCTGCCTCGATGAGCTGAATCGATTGAGTGTCGAGATAATGTCAGTGATCGCCAACCAAATCATATCTATTAAGAATGCAATCGTGGCAAATAAATAAACGTTCAACTTTTCAGGAAAGTAAATCAAGCTATTTCCCGGGGTCGGCATCTTTTCTACAATGAATCCAATATACTTAAAGCGAGCAAAGCTGACCTAAAACATAAAATCTTACTTTCGCGTGATCACTGTGACTATCCCAGAGTACTAAAAAATATTGTAGATAATGCTGTTCGGATTGCAATTCCATGAGCCATCGAATCTGAGCAAAAAAATAAGTTTATTCTTCAAAAACTTATCAATTCAATTAGGATAATTCGAGCAATACGACTTCGGACTGCGAGCAATGAAATCCTTTGTATCTTCAATGGCAAAATATAAGCATCAACTCGCCTTGAATAAGTCAAGGGAGGATCACAACGATTAGAATTAAATTATAAAAGTCGCACTCTATGAAACTTTTGCATTTAGGTTGGACCGGAGCGATATTAATAAATTCGATAAAATCATTCAGGATATTTTTAAGATTGACTAAAAACTGTCAACCATAGCATTTGACAGAGATCTCGGTATGGGCAGCCAATAAAGCAAAGCGACTACCAAATTAGGCAATCCTTATTTGAGGAGGATATAGTAGAAAGAGCAAATAATTACAAATTCCCCGCATACAGGAATCATTATCTTCGGGCCTATGTCATGCAAGTCTATGCTTATCCAGCATTATTACCAGAAATTGACCTCACAGGCTAGCAAATAGAACAGCCCGTAGCGTATCGACTTCAATGCGAATGCTGTTGACATTAAATATTTTATGGGGGAGAATATTCATGGGAGGTGGCAATACGGCATCGTTTAGAAGATGGCTCGAGAGAGCTTAATAAACATTAACAAAATGTACTTAGTGGTCCTGGATTCGACCATAAAGTCTTAAATTATTGAATCATTCAACACATTGCTGGACGAATCGAGAATCCTATCGCTGAGCAACGGAACTCGCCTAAAAATAAAGTAGAATTTTAGAATTATCATGGAAACACCTCATTTGCATTTGGCATCTCCTGCTACAATCACTCGTTGCAACATGATATATGTCTGTGATAGTGATATCTAAAAAGTTTCCCTTATCCTGGCTCAACTCCCCAAATCCCTACAGGCTTCATCATTCGGCTATTAATTGGCTAAATAGGAACAAGAATCCTAGCAAAACGATTAACTCATAAAGAAACAAAACAACTTTAAAAGTGCTCAAAAAAAACTCATTGATTTATACAACAAGTTCACGTTTTCGGAAATCAGAGAAATTGGAAAACTGTGCTTTCTAATTTTGACAGAGAAACTTATAAATCATTCTGAAGAGTGGAAATAAAGTTAAGTGATGGGAGTCGAAAAGGCAATAATATTTGCAGCGAGGATTTTAGGAATTAGCCATAAGATTAAGGAGTTTATAAATAAAGACAACTCAATCCCGTCTAAAAAATCAGCCTATACTTTTACACTCAGTTATAAAAAGTATCTCTAAGGGGAGTTCATTTAGATACCACGCACATTTTAGCCCGAATGCATTGACTCTATCACCAATGAGATCATAATCAAAACATCCGAAACCGCATTTTGCTAGTGGATGAATCAGCGAGCACTCTTCAAGCCAAATTTGGGAATTTATTGGAGGGGCAGACGATTCTCAGGTAAAACTACAATCATAGAGTTGAGCCTGTCTGGTAAAGCATCCATGCAAGATACGTAGAACAAAAGAATCAAAGTGTCTTTGACTCCTTACATCACATCATAGAAGTTCGTGCAAACATTCGATGCTAAACTATACGATAAAAATACCAGTGAACCCAACTAATCTTCGATTAACAATAGGCTCATTCTCTTCATCTAAGATGTCTATTTGGGGCAGGAATCCGTAATTGAGCAGCTTCGATATTTGATAGAGCGCCGTAAGATATTTTGGGTGCAGAATAAAGAAATTGTTGCGATGCCTTTATTCACAATATTCGCTGAGAGCCAAAATATTAACTCGAAAATTGAGTTGAGTCGGCTCATGCGGCATTTCACAACAATCGATATGCCAGAAATAGAGCAATATATAATGAAGTCAGTGTATAATGAGCTAATAAAGCTGACTCTATACAGCACAAAGACCACTGCTGCATTCAAGGCTTCGGTGGATATCTAAATCGAGAGATTCACGAACTTCATGATCTCGATTGCTGACTAGAATGACAAAAATGATGGTAAAAACAAAATAATGAGCAGTGTGGGCAAACCCAAGAATATGGAACCAGCCGACAAAAAGCAAAGCATTTTTGGGCCATTCGAGTTTATGCCAATTTTAAGATAAATCTCATTATTGAATGAATTAAATGCGAAATAAGTCAACGATTTCATTGCATTGATGTTCAACAAACTCAAAATATATGTAAAATATGGGAAACAGCAACCCTTATCGAGCCGCATAAGCGAAGGCTAAAATCTAATCGTCGCATACTTCCAAATATACAGATAAAAATATCAGAAGTAGTACGATCGCTATCTCAAGACTTAAAACAAAACTGTCAAATAGGAAGAAGAAATATATGTTAAACTGCTATCCAACTCGACTGATAACTCAAAGGCTTTTCAATTTCATAAAATTGGTGCAATGAGGGCCCATATCCGCAACTCGAATGCCCTCTTGAATAAGAATAGTGAGTTCTCCCAGTATCACTACCCTGACTACTTGCTGGATGAAATCATTTAAATCATATACTTACTGCTGGAGGACGATGCTAAGTGCGGATGCTTATTAAGCGGGCCAGGCGGGTATGGTAAGCGCACTCTGGTGAAGACTGCCATAGCGCTAGTGCCTAATTCAGAACATATTGAGTTCAAGTATCCTAAAAATTTAGCCACTCATGAGAATCCCGCAACAAACAATTTCGGTGACATTCCGAAATAGTAAAAGTAGTTTATCCAAAAGTTTATGTTCAATGTACTGAAGCTGGCGTTCGAAAAGAAGAAGACAGTTTGCATCCTCATTAATATGGGCAATAAGAATGCTCTTCAGCTTCTCAATTTTCACAGCCTGCTGAAGAATAACTATCCCATCCAGCAGCTGTTCACCAATGATTAAACCGATTACATGTTTTCAACTATCTTGGACTACATGGAGCGCGACACGATCTACGACAAAAACAGCAAAAACTACGAGGAAGTATGCCAGGACTACACAAAATACGCATTAAGAACCATAAAGTGCATCCTATTGAGCTCTGATGCTAACATCCATAAGCCAATCAGGCAGTTCGAACAGTTTCCTGCGCTCTACAAGCACTCGCTTGTAAGGCAACTCGGCGAGTACCCTTCGTAAGCCATTTACACAATTACAGAGAGCATCCTGACCTCACGGCTATCAGTGCAGTCAGATAGCAAATAAAAATCGTCGAATGTCAAAACGAATATCAGCTCATTGAGTTCGGCCTTCCTGAAAATATACAAGATTCTGCACAACTACTCTATGTCAGGCCGCTCACAAGCATTCTTTTATAATCACCTCATGCATTACAAAGCAGTCTAACATTTTTGTTGGCACTACAAGGAATCCTCCAAGCGCATAAAAATCGAATAGGGCACTCTTTTGCGCTCAATCAATAAAACTCACGAAATTAACGTTTTGCTCGATCAGCTTCAACATCAAATTGTTACGAAAGAGCCATTCATCGAGAAAAGTAGATTATAATTAACAAAAATGATCCCTCTGCTCGAAAATGCTAAGCACCAGGTCAACTCTTCCCAAGTGAAAGTGAAGGACCTTGGCACTGAAATACAATACATTCAATAAGAGTATCAGGCAGGTTTCGATCGGGTTTAATCTCTCAAGAAGAAGAGTGCTAACATTGGTGGTGAAATACAGCAAATTGTCACGACCATGAAAAAGAGTGATTTTGCTGAATATAGGACTGCTCATATTAACCAACAGCATCCATTGGCCAAGGCTATAATCGAGAACTTGGCAATCCTGCTCAATATAGATCCCGCCGAATGGTAGCAGATAAAGAAGCTGCTAGCAGACTCTACTTTGGTCGCCAAGATTAAGGCAATCCCTGAGCTAAGCTCAGAAACTTACAAGATACTGAAGTAACGCATAAATTAATTCAACCATGAAAATCTCCTAAATAACGTATCTTTCACAGTTGAAACTGCTTCTAAAGTCTGCTCTAGTTTGCGCTATCTCCTTCGATACATGACATGCTTACTGACAAATTTTTAACTTCAGCTTTAGGTGAAATAGCATCAAGACACTTCGCTTTTAAAACTCTCAGCCAAACTCCTTTAATGCAAAACGAATTTAGCGGCAACATAAAAGCAATAGCTCGAGCCAAAAATCAAGGATGCAAATCAGCTTGAGCATGAGTACATTGAACGCAAAAGAGAAATCACGCATTTGGAAAAATAAATCGCTACCAACCGACACCAAATTGAAAGGATTTTAAATGTAACAAGCATATTGAATCAAAGGATCACAGACTGGGAATACAAACTGGAAAACAATAGGGATATCAATAGAGAACTGGAGTTGTATAATGCACAAATGATGCTGCAGTCAATGGTCTTTACCTCCCTGAATAAATAGGAACAGCAAACTTTACTCGCTGACATCAATGATAACGCATTAATGAACCTCGCCAGCACCGTGAGTATGAACAATAATGCTAATACCCGGGCGCTGGCAAAAGCAAACATCCTAAATGATATCGCCGATTTGCATATGAGCAAGGAAATCAAGAGTAAGCTGAGCAGTGAACAGCTTAACGATCAAAAGATTATACAGTTATTTTGTTATATGCATGAATACCCGATAATCCTGGACCCCGACAATCAAGTTATTCGATGGCTCGAAGAATTTTACCAAGTCAGTCCGAATGACGAAGGTTCAATTAATCCCAGCAATAATAAAGGGCTAATGTGCACCAAATAAAATTTTGTCGGAGCCCACAAGACAGCGGAGATAGCCATGAAAGAGGGTCATATTCTCGTAACATTCATCGAAAATGGGCACTTGGATGCCTTCACTAAGGAAATCCTCGAAAACCTCGCAGCAGTATCAGATAGGTACTCCACAAACAAAGAACTCATCGAGTTCAACAGGGCTACATTCTATTTATCTCCAGCCTTCCGTTTGCTGATCTGCTCAAAGAGCAAGGTAAACAGCATTCATGCATCGACAGCCTTGAAGCATTGCATAATAAACTTCGAAATTACAAAAGATTCCCTCAAGCAGACACTGATAAAATAAGCCATCAAAGGATAGGATGCAGAGCTATACAATCTATATACAGACTACCAGCATGAGCTGCGGATGCACAGTTCAAACATACTAGACCTGGAGTAAAGGGTATTACAGTCGCTGGTATCGCAACACTCTTCCATAAGAAATTTGATCGAATAGGCCCCATTTATGAACTCTCTATTGACCAGTTCGAGCATGCGCGCCATTCTGGGAGAGTATCAGCTCAAAAGTGCGCCGATTATTTCTCAGGTCCAGGAATATAACAAATCAGTCGAAGAAATCTGTGATGAGTCTGCCAATATTTACATCAGCTTGAAGGAAATTAGCGAGATGAACCCGATGCTTGTCTGGAATGTGCAGATCTTTATCACTTATTTTGTTAAAGCCTTGATCCGCTCCCGACCTCGCCTCATCCAAGAAATTGAGGATCCCGAGCCTGAAGAGGAGTTTGAATAAGAGTAAGAGTGGATATCGATGAGCAATGCTGGGTTCGTAAATAATGACGAAATTGATTATCAGTTCGATAATTACCAGTACGCCGCATCGAGGCCTACTTCTGCATTATCGATGATTAGTGCAGCCACATCCAGAGCCGTGGATGAGACCGTGGTTGAATCAAGAGTGAGCAACGAGAATGATGCCGCCGAGAGCAACACTATAATCGCTATGAAGCATACAAACATCGAAAAATTGCTCTATATAAATTCCTCATATGAAGACAGCGGGCACTAAATAAGAGGTCAAATCGATGCTAAAAGGTACGCCGATATGGTAAACGAGATCATCGGGCAATTGAAAAGTGCCTTAAATGATGAGCAGCGGAAAATCTGGGCGTTGAGGCTGGCATTAAGCCATGAAAAAAAGGAACACATCAAGACATTGACAACTCTGTATAAGCAAATCTATCCTAAAAAAAGTGACCATAAAAAATTATCCCTACGGGAGGTCATTGGGATGAACTTGGTGACTGAGAAAGTCAAGCAATATTTCAGCAACATAGAGCCATCGAACGTCGAATTTATGGCACTCAAGCTTCTCACTGATAAGTCAACCCTCTTGTATTATACGTCAAAAAATATGTATATGAACACCAATGTCATAAACGGAGATAAGGATTCTCTGAGTTTGATCGATATTCTCATCATCTCATTAGTAGTCAAACCAAAAATGTTCGTCGAACTGATGGAGAGCGCCATCATTAACAGAGGCTATGGATCGATTTTGGAGTGCAGCCAATAAAATACGGTTTCGGAAATCTTTCACAACAGTGATAACGTTCATCCAACTTTGCTCATCATGGGCTAAGACCCATTGAACCGTATTACTGAGTACTTCTCGAAGATCAAATTCAAAAGCGCGGTTATAGTCTCGATGGGGGAAGGGCAAGAGGCAATGGCAGAAGCAGTAGTCGAAAAATAGTATAAGAAATAGACAATTGTTATTATCCATAACCTGCACATTTGCAAGGATTTCTACGGATTCCTCACGAGGTCAGTGCAGCAGTTCTCCAACGATAAGATCTCGAGCAGCAGGCAGCCACATCACAATTTCAGGTTGATCCTGATTGCATCGAGCAATGCCGAGCTGCCTTCTTAACTAACATCCTCCTGCCACAAGTACCTGATTGAGCAACCGGTCAAGCTGAGCAATAAGATGATGAATCTTTATAGCAACGTTCTCCTTCGCCACATTAGCCCGAACACGAAGAGACTTTCGAAAACAGCAACCGAGACTATCAACATGCAGCATAAGCTTGCCTACTCGCTGATGTTGCTTCACTGCTTGGTGAGCGAAATGTAGAAGTTTAATCCATATGGCTGGAACTTAAAGTATTAACACACCATGGAAGATTATGCAAATGGCATCAAGGCCATCAAAGAGCTAGTCAACTCTGCTGAGCAGGAGGACGAATAACCCAAGAATTAGTCACTCAAAGAGTATCAGTGCAATATAGACTTCGATGAATTAAGGAAATGCGTAAAAAAGGGGGTCGACTTTAAGGGCTTAAACTACATGATCGGCTAAATTAACTATTTGGGCAAAATTTCGGATGAAATAGATCGCAAAAAAATGCAGCTGCTACTCCTCCGGCACTTTAGCTCTTCGTTTTTTAATAGCAGCAAGAGTGTGGGTTTTAATGGGCCTCTTCTGAAAATCCCCGAGACAAAAAGCTAAGCCTATACTGAGATACTGAATATAAGCAATGCACAGAGCTTATTCAATTATCATGACAATATTGAAAGAATTGATCGAACTCCAGGCTATTACATAGACCATCTCGAACAAATTTTTTCTTTGAGAAGAAAGAACTTTGCCAGCATCATGTCTGCGAACGATAACTCAGTCTAAATTGTGTCATCATAACAAGTCTCTCCACTGGCAGGCAAATCAATCAAGGAGATACCGTTGATCGGACACAAATTTGATTTCATCAATCAATAAATTCAAAGATTCAATGCACTTCTGCAGAGTTAGATCGCACTGTTTACGGATTCCAGAGGAAACTCTGGTGTAACACAAGCTCAAATCCTCATCCAACAATTCAAGCATCTGCGAGAAGTAACTGCAAGCACCAAGATATTCAATTTGATGGCTTTTTCATCGCCCAGGAAGCTATTCAGTTCACTAAAAATTGAAGTTAGCGCCAAATTTAATGTGGAGTTTCAAGCCGTGCATATGAATTGGGCGTTCAGCCCTCCGCCTGTAAACCCCAACTCCAACAGTTTCAATGTGAATTCCGCAAAGCAATAATAAATATATGGGATTTAGAAAGTTACCCTACAAGGAGGTAGTATTACCAACGGGATGCTCACTTATGAGAAAGAGTAGGAAAACAATATAACTTTGTATTTCTGGGCATCTTCCAAAAAGAAAAGTAATCATAATCCACAGCTGCATAATTAGAGAAACGAGCAGCCCAGTGGACTAAAGTATCATCGAGTGCAAATTCCACTTTATTTGAGCCAGGAAAGGAGTGGAGTCATAAACTCCTTCGGCGAAAACACGAATCTGCTGGCCATGGTGACACTCGACTCAAAGGATAACCAGGATCTGTGGATCGAAAGGGGGACAGCCATCATTGCTAACGTCCAATGATATAGGTTATGATAGTAGTATTTAGTAAACTATTATTATCTTATAATTTCTATAATTTCATAACTTTTTATGTTTGAACCATGCAATGCATTGGAGCTATTTGGGAAATGTGCAAAAATCATACTATCCAATATTAATGATGAAGTGAAGACTGCACTCTATCTTTAGCTAGCAGTTTAGCTTAGATTATTCAGTACTTGTAATTCATGAAGCTGCGGTATTGGTCGGCCGTTGTATAGTCAGTCGAACCGCTGTTTTAGTACCCTCTGAGATGACTCAACCCGCTATAATCTAAACCTGATTGGTTATTATTGCGCCCATTCTTTTTGTTTTGCGCATCGGTGCTCTTTGTTTGGGCGCTGCTTAGATAATTACCATTCAGATTGTTGCTACTTAGATTGTTATTACTGAGAAAGTTGCTATTCAGATAGGCCGTGCTGCTAGTCCACAGATTATACTGATCCATGCCTAAATTGCTCTGCACCCAAGAAATGAGCTGCTATAGTATTTATTTAAGTTAATGGTTCTATTGTTGTAATGGACTCATTCGGCCGACAATCCTCTCACATATTTATTCGATCGAGTTGCTGCGGCTATAAGTCCCGTAGCCAGTGAACTAGCTGAAGCTGTCATAGCTGCTGCTTGATGTGTTTATGAAGTTGACGCACTCGATGATGATATTCTACATTTTTTATTGGTATTCCTGGTAGCTGTTGAAGAGTTCAGTATACTGCTGGAGTGTCACTGTGAGACTTTCACTGCTGTTACTGCAACTACCTTGAACATTGTTGGCACTGTTCAGAGTCTTATCGCTTGGAGTATCGTCATATAAGATGGCCTCTGCCTCCACTTCGAGAAGAGAAGCCTTGCACTCATAGTCTCCACAGATATAGTCCTGCTCTTCTCGCTCTGCCCAATCCCGAACGCTCTAGAGCATCATGTCATAAACATCAGCATACTTCCTGAACATTTCAACCGATACCAGCTGGATAATTTGTTCAGGTTTACAGCCCTCGGCGTCTAAGCTACCTAATGAGTTTGCAGGTGTTATCTGTTTCATATTGGCAGTCATGGGTGGAAGTTGCTTTTTGGGAGAGCGATTGCTTTTCGAATTGGAATTAACCCGAGTGTGAGCATTGGGTACAAAGTTAGACACGAGTGGGCTATTGCATGTGGAACTGTAGTTATTGCCGAGCCGCTGATTCGCTAATTGTTCTTCTAGGTCCATAATCTTATCCTCTGCCTCGGACAGCCTCAATCGATATTGGCTCAGCTCGCACTCTACTTCCTCTTTTTCCTGTTGGATTATATTGAACAGATCGACCGCTCTCTGGATGGCCTGTGACTTGAGCTATAACTCCTCAATGAGCTGTTCCATGCACACAAATATCTCTGGCTATTCAGTAGCCTTCTTATTTTGATATTACTCGGACAGATATTTGCGATATGATCGCTATTTGGTGCTGCTATTGTTCCGGTTTTTGCTGTTAACGTCACCGAATATTTTGAACTTTGTGGTCTTGTTCTCGATACGATGGTCGATTGAGCATGTGTCACTATTCAGTTTATCTTCCTCTTCTCCCTAAAATGCTTTTCTCCCACGGCCTTCCTCCTCATTTTCCTCGCTATCTAATCGGCAATTTTATTCTAATTAATCTAAAGGTTGCGAACGATCCTTTAAAAGGCAGGCACCTTAATTGCAGGAGCTTTTCTGAGCACCCCCACATCGATGGTCCATATTATTCGCATTATTTAAATGATTGTTGAAGCCAGACGTGGCATGATTGGCGTGATGAGAGTGTTACTATTTTGGGAAAGAGAGGCGCATCGTCTGGATGTTATCATTCTTGAAAGTAGAGGCTTGGATAAGGGGCTTGAGGAGGCTTTTCTGCATAATTTAAATATTATTGTTAATATTATTGTGCCGCACCCAATTCAGGTTTGCTGCTGTCTGAATTTAGGGCATCAAGCATAGAATACAAATATTTTATGATCCATAGCCTGTAAAGTTATTGGATTTGGAGATAGATTAATTTTATTGTGCATGATGAAGAGCAAATACAAGACCATCGAGGTCATCAAGCAAAGGAATGGCAAGACCATTGAGAAAGCCACGATCAATAATCACAATGAGAAGAAGATATACGTCCTCAAGTCATACCCAATAAGCGACGCCAAATCTATCGAGAATGAGCTTGAGGTCTACCAGGCCATCAAGCAGCCCCATCTCAATGGCTTCCCTGAAATCAAATAGGGTTTCAGGACCGAGCAGCGTTTGCATTTGGTGTTCGAAGAGTTAGGCAACAGCCTATAGAATTTACGGCAGAGTTGCGGCGGCAGGCTCTCCCTGAAGACGACGATAATGGTTGGACTACAAATGCTTGAAAGAATATAGTACCTTCACGAATGCGGGTACTTGCATGGCGATATCAAGCCGAGCAACTTTCTGATAGGGAAAACCGGCAAACTGAAACACAAAGTTTACTTGGTGGACTTCGAGTTGAGTCACCCCTACATAATAAATGGGCAGCATATATAGGAAAAGAGCATCGACAAATTCAGTGGATGCTTCCGATTTTGCTCAGCCAATGCCAACCGGAATAAAGTGCAGTCAAGGAGGGACTAGATCGAATCATGGCTATATTGTTTGATTTTCTTCTTGAAGGGGGAGCTGCCGTGGATGTACATTCAGGCGGCCAATTATATCGAAGCTTATAATCTGATCGGGGCCATCAAACAGCAGAAACAGTAGGATCTGCTGAGTGGACTACCCTATGAGGTCTTTAAGAGCCTGCTGAACTACATTCAAAAATAGGTAAAGTTTAAATAGAAGCCAAACTACTCCTACATTCGCAAAGAAGTGATGGGCTTGATGAAAAAGAATGGATACTAGCTTGACTATAAGTATGACTGGGAGTATATGTGATTCTCTCCTTAATAATCTGTCACCAAGTTCGATTTACTACGCCCATTTGTGGTATTAATAATGGCCAATTTATATTAAGAATTCGATATTATTTTACCATAAATTATTGAGCACCTATGACTCACAGTTACGGCCAAAGGAGGAGGACCAGACATAAGTTCCAGAAGGGATTCAAGCAGGCAGGCTGCATCCACATCTCAAGGACCCTTACCACCTATAAAATAGGTGACATCGTGGATGTTGTCGTCGATGGTTCCATTCATAAGGGCATGCCCTATAAATATTATCACGGTAGGACAGGAACCGTGTTCAACGTGAACCCTCGATCCATCGGAGTGATCGTGAATAAGCAAATTCGACAAAGGATCATTCCGAAGCGTCTTCATATCCGGGTTGAACATTTGAGGCTTTCGACTTGCAGAAAAGAATTCTTGAATCGTATTCAAGCTAATGACAAGCTCAAGGCTGCAGCTAAAAAAGAAGGAAAGAGAATTTCAACGAAGAGGCAAGTGCAGCAGCCAGTTGGACCCATTGACATTGCTAAGCCAGACCTGGAAATCCTCAATCCTAAGCTGTTCTTATAAATTGTATGATCGTATCCCAAATTAAGCTCTTATTTTCATCTATCTAATCGGGGGAATTCGTATTACTGATAAAGATAGGCTCCACTTTCTGCAATTAAATTGGAAATATATACGAATAAAGATCACTCAGTAAAATTTAAATGTTTTGCCATAACTCTTTTCTTTTTTAGGATAGTTCTCCTTTGAGCAAGCTCCAAATCATCGTCGAGACATAGCGACTAAGGTTTTTTCTTTGCTGGCTTATCTTCTTTTTTCTGGGCTCTGACTATTTATTCAACAATGAATTCTGCTTAATTAAAATCAGCCTTTTCTTTCTGCATGTAATCTCTTATGCAATTCAGCTTTTACATTTTATGTCCATAAATGAAAGCATCTTTGCCTTTTTCGGCTGTAAGAATTTTCAAAAACTTATCAGTAGGAGTGTGAAAATCACAGACTGCTGCTTTTGACACTTATTATTTTTGGACTGAACTGAGATAAGATTTTCTTGCCACAATCTTAGACTGCCTTTAGGCACTGCAGCTATTTTTCTTTCTGAGGGCTGCAATTTTCTTTGAGAGTGCTGCTTCTTCAGACTCATTGGGTATCCTTCCGAGAGACCTACGGGCATTGACTGAGTTAAAATTGTAAGAAACAAGCCCCGAAACTGAAACTCTTTTATTGCTTGAGGAATAGAGTTAATGCTCCGATTTAGGTTTAGAATCCCGATCGAATTTGCCAGCAAATCCACTCTCTGCGACTCGATCCACTAAGCTCTTATCGACGCTCAACCTTTTATTGATTTCGCGAACTATGGATAAGGACATTAATACCCTTCCGAGAACCTGTCGAGCAGTATTTATCATCTGTCGGAGGTATGCAGTCAAATATAAACTATCTTGGTGACGTCTTCAATGGGACGCGATAGAGCTGAGTGGCAAGTGGTATCTTATTGATATTATGCTAGACTGTCTTTTTGCTGTCTATCAATCGTGAAATAGCTTACTTTTGTATAGGATTTATTTGATGAGGGGATGGCTTATTATTTACTTCTCAGTTGCTGACATCGATAGCATCGAATGAAATAAGGAATTTGCTGTTAGCTGCTCGATGTTTGTCTCATTTTTGCAGTTGTTCGAGAGGATGGCATTCGCAATAGTTTTGGGCTCCTCGCTCTCGGATAAATTAGCTTTTTCGGGGGATCGAATTTAGGATTACGGGTTGGCGAATGTAGAGGTTGGCTCTTCGAGGACGAACATTAGATGCTAAAATAAAATTATTTATTATCCAAATAATTTTTATAACTTTGAAACATCCAAAACAAAATGAAATTTTGAATATTGTATTTTAATATATTGTATTATATTGTATTATTATTATATTGTATTATATTTTATTGTATTGCATTATACATTGTATAAATCATTTCATAAATTTGTTGAATTTTGTGTATTTTAATTTGTTTTGATATCAATTCTTCTCCTGACAATGAATGGCGCATGTGTACAATATGCTCACGATTTCTATCTTTTCTTTGTCAACACATGATTCTCATACCCTTATTGATTATTGGTATACTTATTACCCTGTATGGCATACTTTGAAACTTCTCAGTCGGCAGTCAAGAATTTTAGCTCTTGGCCAAATGAGATTAAACATCAGCATAGTTTTAAAAATCTTAATTTATGCCTGTTTTTGTGTTAATGCCTGTGTTTTTATTTTATGAAAAGCACATAGTCGCAGGAAGCTTCCTTTCGCTTCAGCCAAAATGGAATAATTAACAACAATTAAAAACATAAGCAGCTTATTCCTCAAAGATTTAAATTTGCCTGAACGCTATATTTGCAGTGAACTCAAAATGCCATGACTCTGGGACATAGTTTATGGATAATAAACAATAATATAATATTAAAAAGTAATATTTACACAAGTAATTAGAACCATCAGATTTATTGTCCTTTAGAGAGTTAAAATAGCCCTGCTTTTGCATCTCTACAGCTGCAACAATTTTGCATGAGCTTTCTTTCTTCTTAAAATTGGAAATTTCCAGAGGAGACAGTATTTACTGCAATTAATATTATTTATGAAAATATTTTGGGGTCTGCTTCCTTCCTGAATGAATATGTATGACAAGTAGGAATGCACCTTCATATGAATGGCAGCTTTATAAAGCTCAAAATTATTTCTATACTTCAGAGCTTCTCGGAATATACTCAAATGAGCCATTTACATCAACGTAGGGCATATTGACGGCCTCGAATTTATCAGCTTATCCACAATCTTGGGGTTATCTGCGCAGAATCTTGATTATCGTTATAATTAGAATATTTAGAGAATGCTCAAACCCCTCACTCCCAATATGCTATTACGCCCTCATAACCAGAATGGCTATCAAATGCAGCAGTTTTCGAACAAGCCGGCTTCATTTGGATTTCATTCAGCGACTATCAAGCCGGAAATCAACAAACATGACCAAGCTTCTATTTAAAATTCAAAACTGACGATGAGCCAAGAAGCCACAAATGGATTTTTCGACACTATGCCAAGCGTCAACGACAACAACTATGAGGAAATTAATATGGCAAAGCTCCAATAATAAATTGAAAGAATTCAGGCACTCTATCAACAAGAAATCGATTTGAGGTTTCAAGAGTCCAGAGAGAAAAACCTTTTGTCAAACCAGATTCATGTCATGTACGAAGAGAAGACAAATGCCCTGGAGGACAACGAGAAGCTAAAGCAACAGCTGAGGGATATGATGAAGACTGTTTATGCTTGCAATGTGAAGAACTTGGAGCTGACGACCGAGAATTGTGAGCTGACCAACCAGTGCAAGCGCCTCTAAAAATTAAATCAGGAGACGAGTCGGCACAAAAACAATAGTCTGGAAGATGCCCAGAAAATCAACTCTGAACGGGAGGCATTATGCTTGAAAATCACATAGCTGAATGCGTAGTTAAATTTCTAAATCATCAAACTGAACACAGCCAATGCCAATCTCCAAGCCGAATTGAAGCAACTCGAAATCAAATTCAACGAAAAAAATTATGATGAATTGGCAAGGCAGCAAGAGGCAGAGGCGAAATAAATGAAAGAAAAAATTTAATTGCAGGCCGTCGAGCTTGAATTAAGGCAGAAGGAGTACGCAAACAAGTAACAATACTTTCTAGAACAAGTCAATTACCTCGAAACCCGTGTTCAGGAGCTGGCCGCTATCGTCGAAGAGCAGAACGAAAACAAAGCCCCGAGACAAACAGAAGAAAGCGAACGCATTTCTGAGATTTACGTCGACGATTACAGCAGCTACAATGATCTCAGAACAGATATCACATTCCTGGAGACCAAGCTCATGAGTTCAGAAGCCAAATTGTTAGCCTACAGGACTGAAATCCTTCAGCTTGAATCGAAATTGAAATATATAAGCCCAGGTGGATCACAGAATTTCGGAGGGGTGGTTTATTTGAGTCCAAAGCAGTACAACCTATCAACAGAGTTGGAGACCAAGAATATGTATATCATGGAACTGGAGCAGAGATGCAAGAGCCAAATATATTCGAACTAATGATCCCGTAAATTCAAACTCAGCTAAGTACATGAGCATTTCAACATTCTGAATAGAATAGAATGCATTTAAATATACAGGCATAATAAACGCAATATAATTTTATTGTGGTTCAATAAATATTATGCGTAATTAGTCATTCAATCACTTTTTAATCAGACATTCACGTTAGAAGTTTAGCACTGGCCTAATATATAATATTTTAATTCGTTAAACTCAGTTTAGAAGGCGAATGAACAAATCAATAATGAAAACAAGGAGCGAACTCGAACGCATCACCTATAAGATAAACGAGCTCAAATCCAAGTACACTTCCGAAAACTATGCCTCACCCAGCGAGCACACTCTCCTCACTCTCATCGGCAGCAACAGCCACCCCATCAAAGACAACAACAAGGACAAGAATAGCGGCAGGAGTTCAGTGCATGCCAGCAACAGCAAAAACTACTTGAGAGAGGATGAGCACGACCGCGCTCGACTCAATCCCAATAAAAACATTAATAACATGAATAGCAATAGAAAATAGAGCAGCCGAGATGTCTACCGAATCAGCAATGCCGATCAACACATCGAGAACATCATAAAGTAGAAGAGTCCGAATATCAGCACTAATCGGAGGACATCCGCTCCCTCGATAGAGCTAGCTGACAGTTGCATCTACCCCGAGCAAATTATGCAAAATAGCAATAACTGGGTGAATAAGAAAGATCTCAAGGGCCTCAAAGCAGATATACTCACACACTTGGAGAAGACCATCAGTATAAAAATGCTGGAGACCATCCAAAGCAGCAAGTATGCGCCAGAGTGCATCGGTCAGCAAATTAGATAGTCAGTGAGGCGATAAATTTAGTAGAATATAAAGTAATAAATGAAACTGTCAGTGCAAGAATAGTTAAAAATGCACATCAGTGCTCAGATGATAGAGCTGAAGAGGAGTGTCAATGAAATGATCGATCATCGGTTCAGTGACGCCAATGCAAAGTAATAATAAAACACTTCATGTCTCTTCAGAATCTAGGAATCGAACATCAGGATTGATGTCCTCGAAGAGCAGCTCTCTCAATGCAATGGCACTATTTTAGCACTGGATGCCTCAATAGCCCAATTAACTGGGCGAGACCAGGGCATTGAGGAGATAGCAGAGACACAGCAGCGAACCATTGAGGAACTTCATCGTAGACTTACCTAACTTCAAGCGGTTAATTTGGATCCGAACATAAAATAGCTGCATGCAAAGTGCGATAAGATGAAATAGCAAGTCGAATACAGCCACAGCAGCATCGATCAAATACTCAGCACCATCGAACCCATCGAGTATGCCATTAACGAAGCCAAATCTCTAAATGAAATATGCCTTCGATTGTCCTGTAGAATAGACACACTCTAAAAGTAGATACAATAAATTGGTAAAGACAAAGTGGATAAGTTCAAGGGGGATGTGCAGTTGGGAGTTGACTATGACAGAATTGATGAAATTATTCAGAGCAAATGCGACTTACACTTTAATTCGATGAATGATTAAACAGACAATAGCAATGCTCGATAAATTAAGCGCAACTCCTCGTAGTGCTAATCGGCAGCCAAGCATTGGCAGGAACAAGAATAGTACATCAGCTCAATCAAAACAAGAGTAAACAAAATTGAAGAGTAGTTGGAAATATTTCAAACTAAAAGGTAAGCAGCTGCCTAATCCTAAAAGCAGCTGGAATGGTTAGAAAATAGGGTGTAAAGTAGTATATCTTCTCAAATAAAACGGCACTACCAGTAGGTCGGCAGACTCCAACCAACATCACATGATGAAGGCTCGAATAGCCAAAAGAAGTAAAACTAACAGGCTTCAGAAACTTTGATCGATGAAATAGATAGCAAACTCAACCAGTTTGAATCCGACGTGAACTAAACACTCAAACTGCTCTATGAAGACATCGAATCAAAGGTAAACGGAATGTTCTTGAACCATTTGCAAAGTTCCATAAGTGATAATGAGAACACAGTCGGGCGTGTGATGACAATAATCAAAGAATTGCAGCAGCAGCTGAGCAACATTTATTTGCACGTTGAGAGCACTCCCACGCAGGAACAGGTGGCAGGCAGTTTGAGGGAGGAACTTATGACGACTGTCATGACTCAAGTCGATCGTTTGAGCGAAGTACTGGAGAGGACAGTGTCAGAAGTCGACATAAAAATGGAAAAGCTGGACAACAACTTTAACTACATGTACGAAAAGATGTCGAATATTGAGTATGACAATGCGCTATTCAAAGACCAAATTGCCACCCACCAGAGCATGATCACCAGCGTGCACAGCTACCAGAACAGCCAACACTACCTTGGGGCTCAAAACAATATACTCAATGCTTTGGCATCAACCCTTGGTGACAAAGAAGAGCATTTCCGGAAAAACAGTCTGTCCCTGAGCAACGCTGAGAGCAGCACCTGATGATCTGAAATAAAGCTATACTTATTCTTAATCTACATGCTTATTCTTAATACTACATGCTTATTCTGAATAATGAATGCTTTGTCAATTACACTTTGTAGATTGCATCCATACATTGATATTGGATTAGAATGCAGCTGAGTTTTGTTGCATAATTTTAAATCTTAGGGCACTCTAAAAGCATGTCTTATGCATTCTTGAAATACTAATTATCTTATGAAGAATCAAGAATTCACGATGTTTATAGCATGGAAAGCCTTGATACCACGAGAGCGATGCATGAACTTATGCGAACCGTGGTGAAATATGCTGCCCTTATTTAAAATGAATATGAATGCTCGATTATCTAATACAATATGTTATCAGTCATGCTTTCTTTGCTTATTCCAATATCTATTGCTGTTCGTCCTTGACTTTCTATTACTTTTACTTCTTTTTTATATCTACTTGCATTTCAGCGGGGTAGAGGCAGGCACGGGCTACGAAAATGCCAATAGTGATGAGGCTGAAGGCAAATATAAAATAGAATAAATTTTGCAGATGGGCCTGCATGATGAAGCCCACGAGCAGGCTGAGAGGCACCAAGATGATTCTGATGATCAATCGCACTTGTGTGAGGGCCAGGAAAAAATGCCGGTTGTTCGTAGTCCTGGTACTCATTTCGTTAGATGTCATCCTGCCAGTGATTCCACTGGAGAATATCGAAGTGAAGCTGACCCCAACCAGATACAGCACAATATGGGAGGAGTCACTGCCGAGCTGGCTGAGCATAAAATTGGATGCAGCATAGATTCCCAAAAATACCAGAGTCACCGCAGTGAAGAACCTGCTAAAGTAGTTGAGCAGAGGCTAATAAATGAGGGCACCTGCTAAGAAGCCTATCGGGTAAAAAATCGAAATATAGGCCCCCTGGGTTTTGAACCCCATGGATATGAAGTAGTAGGGAAGCCATAGCAGCAAAAGATGATACATTGCCATTAAAGTGATATATTGTAGCGCATGCAGCAAATTCGAAAGCACTCCTAAATAATTGATGAGATTGTGCTTTAATTCAGTGAAGAGTGGTTCGTTTTGCTATGGCGGCGGCAACTATATCTCTTTCAGGGCGAACAGGAAGATAAAAACGAATATTAGATATGCCCCCAGCAGTATAATCAAAGTGTAGCCCCATTTTAGATGCAGGTTGTTCATCAGAATGTCGGCCAGTACGATCCCAGTCGCGTCTCCCACCCTAATTAGGGCGAACCATATTTGGCCAGCGTACTTATCACACTTGCTTTCGTTAAAGTGGTGGTTGATAATAGTCATATGCACGCTCACAAAAGACCTTGTGAACCCGAAGCCCGTCATGCCAACTATGATGAAAAAGTTGTGAAAATTGGTAAGAGTACTGATATAGAGCATTGACAAAGACACTACTCCCAGAAACGAGGAGAAAAAACTAATCAAAATTAGCCTTCGGGGTGGAAACACCAATAAATAGACGAAGCCAAACATTGAACCCGCAAAGAACATCATATCGAACATCCCTACGTAAACTGATGAGTACCCATGAATGATTATGTCAGGCCAAACTCAACACTCATTGGCTTCTTTATCCTGGAGGCAACTCCAAGCAAGCCCGTCATCCCTCCACTGATCAGGCAGGAAAGGATGAAGACAGAAACTTTTTCCATCGTGCAATGACAGCTCTCCATAAGTTGCTGTAATTATTTAAACAGAGATATTGATAAAGCATATAAACCGACATTGTTGATCATAGCAAACTTAAAATTAACGTATCAATTTAATTCAAAATTATTAACCCGAAATGAAGAAGAGAAGCGTTGAAAAAATACCGATGGCCAGGTGCTACTTTCATAAAGATAATAATATCACGTCCTTTTGCTGTGAAAGTACCAATCTTTTGATTATGTAGAAGAGTGCACACTCCCAATGTGCGACGAATGCAAACACATTCATTTAGCCTAACATCGCAGCGATCAGCAAAAATTGACACCTAACCCCGAAGTCCTATCATATGAGGTAGCCTACTTGAATGCCTTTAAGGATTTAACTATCTGCTTAGAAAATATAATCCATGGCAGGTAGAACACAATGTAGGCACTCAAAAGGCGAAGATAGTAGTGCCTCACTCTCATAAACGGGCATTTTGATCAAATACAGGAGAGAATGCAAGAGCGATATAAGGGCATCAAATAACTCGGAGCAGTCCTAAACAAAATAGAAAGAGGATCGATCAAGACACTTATCTACTATTACGCAGAATAAATCAGCGCTAAGTTCGGAATCAACGAAGTAATTGTGAGGAACCAATCAAATAAAGTCGTAAAGGATGGGCTTGACTTCGATGCACAAATTTTATAGCGATTCTAAAGCCATTTTCGCAGTTCGGTTCAAATCCTCAACGAGGTCAATTACGTCAATAATTCATCTCACAAACCCAAGGCAAACCCACCCCAGGCCCAGGGCAAAAGATAGAATGGGTGTTATGAGTATGAGTATTTGAAGCAGGCTGAATGCATTTCATAGGCAAGAAAGGACAGGACAATAAAATAATAAAGCTTGCAAGCAATTTCCGAAATCGCATTATAGTCTGTAAATAGTGATTTTAGAAATTTATAAAACGGTACAAAGCCTGCCACAAGCGTATATTTGTAGCAACAGAACCTCTATCGAAATTAAAGGTAAGCCAAACAATAAAGATCAAACAATGGCTCACATCAAAAAATTAGTATGCAACAAGGCAGCCCCAAAAAGTCTAACAGCATTTATCAAAACCATAAGCTTTCTTTCAGGAATGTAGAACAGGTAACCAAGACCGAAAAAGTAGGGCCAAGAATCGAGAGGCCCGCAGCAACTGAATAGTTTAACGCACTCGCATAGAACATGAATTATCAGAACCTGAAGACACTAGAAAGAAACAAAAGCACAAATATACTGGCAAAGGATTCCCAAAAGCTCAAAATTCATGAGAATGCCCTCAATAAGCATGAATATGCAGATTCTTCCAAGAAGTATTCCCATCAAGAAAATAAATAATTCTAATATCAGCAAGAACTTCACATGAATGCCCCCATCAGCTTCGAAAGGAGGCATGTCAACTGTTCTGACGATCGAATTCATGCCATTCGAAATACATAGACCATAGTTGAAAGGTAGTGGGATCGGAACCACCGTGCCCTAGGAAGCCTCCGTATCGAATAATAAATGAATAAGAGAGAGTTAAAAGTGGAAGATCTTGAAAATGATTACGAAAGACATCTCCAACAATATAGAGTGGTAAGAAGTATGACATAAAAGGGTCTGCATGAAGACCTTGAAGCGAATCTAACAACATAGGTTTTATCTCCTGACCAGATTAGGCAGATGCTGGAAAAGCGGATCAATGACCGGAGTAGAGTGATGGGCACTCGTAAGTCCATCAGCCCCATTAAAATTAACCATTCCTTATAAAACCCCAAGAAGTATGAGAATAGTCACCAAAGATACGATTACGGCAACAATTAAAATCTGAAGACTCGAAAGACGCCGTACAACAATTTTGAAGAGATTATATCATACAATAATGAAAGGCTTATGAACACCAAGGACTCTATCATCAACCAGATCTATCAAATTTGATACTGTTCAATTTATTCATATTTGCACTAATCGTATTGAAATCCATAAATAGGGTTTAATATTCATTGCTGGAAATACTGGCATGCAACTTATTAAATGTGCAAGTATTTATGTTTTTTCATTAAATATATTATGATATAATTAACAACTGATATATGTCGCGTGCTCTTGACAATATGGTCAAAGGCATCGCTCAAGTATCATTTCAGGATGAATGAATGAAATCACAAATGGAAGACATTTAATAAGAGGTACTCGAAATGCTCATCTCTCGGGATCATTGCGGATAAGTCCTAAATTATTAAAAAGCTACCTAGAAATACTCTGTAAACTATTCGATTTCCACAACATAGTCTGGCTTAATGTTGTCCCAGCTCCAAATGAACTAATTGAAGGCGTTCTTTTCACTTTTCTTTTGAGTCAGCACTTCGGGATGCTTTTTAGCATCATACATCTTCCCCAACTCTTCAAGGGTCACACGATCGCCTACAACCTTTCGAATTCGATGGTATGCATCATAGATCGCCTGAAGCCGATTCTCGTTTAATTTGCCTCTGATATTTTGCAAAAAGAATCTGTAAGAAACACCCTTATTTTCAAGCGAGTAATACTTGACCAAGAACTCTGCTTCTTCTCCACTAATAAAAATCTTGCCACTTTGTAATCCCCAAACAAAATCTGCCTCATCTAAGTTTCCTGTTCGATCTTTATCTAAGCACCTGAAGACTTTATGGAGGAATCGCACCCCATAAATCCCCAATTCAGTTAACAAGTGCTTCATTTTTTTTTAAATCATGTCTTTGCTAAGGGCACTTTTCTTAACTGCGCCTTCATCAAACTATTGCTATGTATTCTATATTTATGAACTAATTACTGCTGCGCCTATGAGGAGCCATAAATTCTATTATTTCTGAGCCCGTGAAGGGACATCAACTGTGATAAGCCCTCGCTTTTATTGGATTAAGTTCTGGCTTTTGTTTTGGACATAGAAATTATGGGCCATGACTTAAAATTATTGACCGAAGGTGTTGGTGTACAATTTGTCGTCGGATGCCAGCCATTGGTTTGTCATTTCATGCTTCAATAAGACACTGTCGTCAATTCGAACTGGGGATCCGGATGTTTCTAGCCTTTGATTCGGGTCTGGATGTTCGAAACTCCAGACTGTATTATGATTATTCTTGAGCATGAAAATAACTTATTGCAGCCTGGAGACTTTGGAGTACCTATTAACAGATGAGGGTTCACTGTAAAGATAAACAGGCTTATCCAGCAGCAAAGGATTGATGCGAATGCGAAGCTTTTGTCCATAATGAATCAAATTATCTTTGTGACCGTCACTTAAGTCAGCTCTCTCCAAGATAAACACCGATCTGGCACATGGATGTATTTTTTTGATTGCAGACACATTGTAAGATTACTCTGTGTTGAAAAGTTTTTCAAAAATATCCGTCACTGCATTATTTGATAAAATACCTAGAAAGGCTTAAGTTTTGCCATTGAATAACATCACGTGGTCTCCGAATCTTCGATAGCCATCTTTCGAGTAGGTAATTGAAGCCTTAAGATTAGAAAGAAGTTACGCTTTGAAGGCTCTTCATGAGAGTTCGTTATTTATCAGATATTTTTGAAGTTCCTTAATTCTTTTGTCGGAGGTATTCTTTTCTCCTTCATATATTTGATTTAGTACTTGGTTTCCTCGAGATCCCATTCTTCACTCCAATTGCCAAGCCTGGTTTTGGTGCTATATTTGTTTATGGGGTTATAGCTGTGCATTGCAGAATCTGGAAGTTATATATTTATAAATTCAATTCCCAAATCAATCCTCATTTTATATATATATCAAGATCCTTGTGATTCTGGGATATAGTTATTTTTTAGAAGCTATTGGATCAATCGAATAGCACTCGCTATTCACTATCTTCCTAGCACTCGATGAGAACAAACCTGCACTTCATGGGAGTTCCTGTGATTATAGTTTTATGCGATTAATGCTTAATTTTCGGCCTTTTAATGTTACTGATAAAGAATAATAGTATCGGAATTCAGCAGCCTGAAACTTCCTGCACTAATCAAAGCAAATAGAATAAATAAAATGGAGGAATACGAGAAATATTGAGAATTGAATAAGCATAAGCATAGTAGAGATGGCTTATGTTGAATCTTCCTCAAGGGTCATTCAGCAGATAAATCATATCAGTACTGTGAATATATTTGTATGGCTTTTTAGAATATCCCCTGGTTTAGTGTGCAGATTATCCCTAATTGATTTGTCATTAAGCTCTTTGAATCGTAAACGATGTCGTTTCCATAACGGTCAGTAAAATACCCATCCATTGACCTTATGATTGCTTCTCCTGCGCAGGTATCCCATTTGCATGTCCAATCAGGCCTATAAATCGAGAGCAGAGTCTCTTTACTGATAACAGTCGAGATCTAAAACATAACGAATGTTATACCCTATGCCCCGCTCCTGCAATTTAGTAATTTTGGAGGCCTAAATCCCTTGAGAATAGTTAAACAAGCTTATTTTATTCACTGGTGCTGACAGTCATCCTTCTATTTTTGTTTTTAGACACGTCTACGTACTTGGTCCGGTCCTCGCGGTCGTTATTGACGAGGGGAGACCACTAGTTCGATTTTGGCATGTACTTATAGGCTAGTTTGTGAGAAACTGAGCCGATGTATATGGTCGGGTCGTAGATAACTTCGTTTCTGCCCTTGACTCGCCGGTATGGCTGGCATTTTATGCCTATTTATGCTTTGTTGTCCTTCGAAAAACCAATCAGAATTGAGACATTCTGAATGTTGCCATTGACGAGCCCATGCGTAGAGTCAATAGGATCAATCCATGCACACAAGTTGTCGAGACTCATCGACTCATCTAGGCCTGGAATCTGAGGGAAAAGGGTCTCTGAGAGCTGTCCATAGTTATACTATATTTCTCCATCGTAGTTGCCCGTCTATTCCCCAATTATTTCTATATTCTCGAAATTTGTATGGAGCCCGGCGATTATGAGACTCTGGACTTTATAATCGGCCTGAGTTATGGTATTTATACCTCTGTCACGATATCGTTTTATTGAGATTTGGCGAACTGCTTGTAATGGGCTTATTTTTCATAGAACCCTCGAATCACTTCGCTGCCAGCAAGGGCTAAGTGAATTGAGTCGGAGATTAGCTTAGTGACGCTACCCAGTTTCTTCAGCAACATTTGATTCGCTTTATTGACTATTAATCTGAGTTCTATCTATATAACCGTAATGAGGTCATACTGGCTTTGTAAAATTATTTGAACTATGACTAATGCAATATATCTGAAGATAGAGAAATAGCATCCATTTTTTATGCGTTTTTTGCATAAAGAAACATCCTTTTGATGATTCTTAAGGATCTTTCATTAAAGAAAATATTGAATTGACATCTTTTCATAAGCTGGCACAGCTTAATTTCAATTTCATAAATGATTGATTATGTTTGAGGATATTTGCGATATGAATGAAAAGATCACATCAGTCAACAAAATTTAGGAAATTAGGTTGCTGCCTCACTAAATTTCATCGCATTATCGCTGAACATCGTAAGTACTTACCTTTAATTCTAAATTAAATATTCAAATATAAACGAATAATACACATCCTTTGAGGAATAAGAATAGCTATAGCTTAAATGCATAAAATTACGTCGAGCTGCCTTTCATTAAAAAGACCTGAATCAAATTCCCAAGGCAAATCAAATTATCATGCCAAACGGATGTCTAAACATTAAACTAAATCATTTTCGCTTGAGAGTGGTAGATCTTCCTTCATCATATAGACGAGGTCAAACTCAAAGGCCTTTAAAATATAATTTCGTTGTTAACGCAAATTAAAGGAGCACAGGCCAAGCTCAAAAAATACAGCAATGAGCTCCAAAAAATAGATAAAATCCTTACATAAAAATAAAACATTTTCAAAATAGAAGTACACCACAGCCAATTGAGTTGTAAGTCACTCTAAAAATAGATGGTCTCAATACGCATTCCCTCGAATTTTTAATTTCTGGACAAACAGACTAAGGAGGATTAGTAAAAACAGTCAATGCTGGCTGAATTTGCTTTATTAATAAAAGAGTTCGATTAGCTCAAGCAGCTCGAACTCAATTACTCTGAGAGCATCAACAATAGGCTCGCAAAAGACTTCTCTCGGATTTTTGATAACCAATTAAAGAGGTTTATTGAGGATAAACAAAATAGGACATTTCAAACTATCAATCGAGTCCGGCAGGATGTTGAAAAACGCCTTGAAATGTGCCGGAGTCTCAGCCCAGAATTAATAGAAAAAAGCTGCTATTATCAGACCATGCTTATGAAAATGCAAGAATACCGGAGTGTCTATGGAATGATCTGCAACATGGCTAAAAATAGGTAAGATGTTTGATATTTTAGAGAGGATTCAGCCCTTAGGGGTAAAACATATGACAAAATGTTGCATCGAGGCGGTGTTTATCACGACGGCTACTCGAGCAAGTATAACCAACAAAACGAAAATAAAAGGATCACGATTCAAAGAGAAATCGAAGCCACAGCCAAGATCGAGCAAATATCATAGAAAATTAACATTCAAAATATGAATATTCACAATAAAATCTCCTCCCTGATCAAGTATCAACAGATTCCATAGCAGGATGAACTTACATAGAAGCTCAATGATAAAGGCGGTATTCTAGTCGAATTATGTGAGAAGATCAGAGGATGCATCGATGAAAACTCAATATAAATTCTGCTCCTGCCTGATATTCACGAAAAGTGTAGCAAGAATCTATGCAAGAGCATAGAAACCATCAATAATATGCACAACAAATATGCGAACTAATGGCAATAACTCATCAATCAGCTTAGGAATAGTCATCAGAGAATAAGAAGCCATAAATAAAATTCGTTGCATTGATTAATTTCGACATTATCACTTTCAACTTTATGCTATCTTTATTTCGTTTCATTTCTTATCCATGTATTTATCATAAGGCACTTGTCACGAGAATAAAACTGTCACACTTCACGTGAAATATTAATCACAATAAATCTATGCTTCATATGCAAGGCAGTTTGATTCTGACGCATGGATGGAGCTCATTATTTGAAAAATAATATCATAAATATATGAATTATGCAAGGAGATATCACTTTGTAAATTATTTTTGCCCTGGGAAAGTGCTTTGATAGATTCCTGATATTTTATTAGCGTATTCCGCCATTTGCTCTTGATTCCGGTATGATTGCTCGATTTGCTCTTGCTGTTCGATAATCATCATTTCGAGACTTCTGATCTTCATCAAGTTATTGCTCTCTTGACTCATCTGTATTGATATGGCTTCCCTCATGCGCACAACCTCCTTGTTTAGATTATCTATTTTGCCATGGGACACAACCAGCGTTTCTTATATTTATTACTTATAAGCCATCAATTTGGTCAGCTATGCTGCAATGCTCCTCTTCTCAATATCATATTATTATTTGGTGGCTGATAACAATTGCTATGTACGCAGCTTTTGTTCAGAAATAGCTTCAATTTATTGAATGGCAGCGAGATGGTTTGCTTTAGCAATAGCTACTTCTTGTTTCACGCAGGCTATTTATTTGTTAATGCCGCTGATTTATTTATTGAGCCGATTGCATTTGTCTTCGAGTCCGATTTTAGCTCCAACTTCTGTTTAGTACCTGTTCTTCATGTTGGCATACTTTGATTATAACTAGCTAATTTCCTACACTTTGTTGTCGACCACTATCTTAATTTTGCTGCACTAGTTGGCCAGTTGGGCATTCCTGCTTTAGGTAATATTGCATTTCCTCTGTAATTATTCGACCTCCTTGATTTTATTCAGGAGACTCTCATGCAGTTTGTTGTTTTCAGAGTATATCACATTGATGTTGTCTTGCCTTTCCTTGAGCTTAGTCAGTTACTTTTCTTTGGAATTCAGTTCTTTCTATGCGTTGCTTAAAGCTAAGGTGAGCTCCTCGTGTTTGTTCGCCAAACTTCGTTGCTATTTCTGAGCTGTGGACAGATGCGCCTACAGATTTTCGTTTTACTTGGTCATTCTGGCAAACTGCTCCTCGAGCATGCTTGCAGAATAAGCCGATAATGCAGATTTTTATAGTTCTTATTATTTTTATTTCAGTTTTTTTCTTGTCAATACATGTTCCTGCTCTACTTATTGCAGTCTTTTTTGCAAAAGCTTCAGAGATGCCAAATCAATCCGCATCTTCTAATTGGTTGAGACCAACTCCTTATTACGCATTGATAAGTCCTCAATAGTGCTCTCATTGTTCTTCAGTTTTATCTATAGCTCCACAATACCTTCGACTTGTTTTTTCGCATCGTAGAAGCTATTCTTCCATTCTTACACTTCCAGACGGGACTGCTCGAGCTATTCCTAACGAATCTTACTCGATTACTTGAGCATGAGTACAGCCTACTCTAATTCCTTCATCTATTGCTCATACAAGATGATTCTTTCCTCCAAAGTCATTACCTTTTCGTTGTGCTCAGCAATGTGTTGATCCTTGCGATGCATTTCGGCCCGATACTTTTCTATTTGGACTTCGATTTACTGTAGCTATGAGTGCGAGGTGCGAAGCTTGCATTAATATGCCTCTATCTTCTCTTTCTGAGCTCCAACTTGCTCAATCGATTATGTAAGCTACTAAATGACTGAATCTTTCTATTTGAGTACTATTCGTAAAGTATCCCTTTCTGACTTAAGAAGAGTGAGTTATTCCTTGAGACTCTTTATTTCAATGTTGTTATTGTTGATTTACTTAATCAAGATGTTGTTTTCGTTGTTCTGTTTTTCGATTCTCGAGCTGATGCCTTAATTATGCGATTTATTTGAGGAATGAGTGAAGGAATGGGAATGAGAATGAGATTGCGATGGGTGCATCTGCTTAAATTGATCCAATTATGCTGTCTTCAAATTCAGTTAATTTGTCAATTGATCAATTGTTTGCAAATACTGATCTTATTTGTAATTGCGCTGGGCAGCATCGATCGGGGTGTGCCGATTGTTGCGTTGACTGTAAAACTCCGCCAGTTACCTTTCATACTTTTTGCATTTATCTCGCAATGCAATCACCAAATCTGTATAATCTTCCTCATGAATCAGCCTCGATGTTGATCGTTTGGAACTTGCACTTTCATCGTGCTCATAGACGGAAAGGCAGTCTTGCACGTTGACTTAGGAGTTTTCTTTATCGAATTAAATCATCGAGTTGTTTGCGGCTTTGCTGTATGCTTTTTTAGCTTGGATTGTACCTATCCATTGTTGGTTATCACTGAAGCTGCTACTATCTAATTAGGACTGTTGGGTTTTAATCCGTAAAAAGCTTTGGCTCCTCTTTTTCATATATTCAATGCAGACGGTTAGGAATTTAATTTATAACCCATCCTTATATTCAATAGCCATAATAGCAAAATCAGAATAACATTAAAATAATAATATTAATATTATTAATAAAATTATTATTAATAATAAGAATAATGAGATATGCTGCTGAATTAAAATTAAATACTAGTAATCAATACATATATAACTAACTCACAATGAAATTGGTTCGATCCAAATTACTCCAAGGCACCTTAATGGCTCCCTTTTTCTACTACACATATACTCAATGTAGTGACTAATCAGTTGCTCCAGCTTCGATAATAGCTTTTAAAAATAGGGAACAGCATATAGCGGACATTAAGAGTAATTAGAATTACGATGTTGTCATCATTGGGGGAGGATGTAACGGAGCTGGAGTTGCGCTTGATGCAGCAACACGGGGACTCCGCACTCTGCTAATAGAAAGTGAGGATTTTGCATCAGGAACGTCTTCGAAATCTACAAAACTCATTCATGGGGGAGTGAGGTACCTCGAACAAGTCTTCGCGTTTTCAAAGGACTCTCTTGCTAGTCGAATATAAAAGTTTGGGCTGGTGAGCGAGGCCATAAGGGAAAGAGGCAGTATGCTACAGAATTCAGCATACATGAACTAGAAAGTATCGTTTGTCATTCCTTGCACTAACTCCTTTTGGTCCGCCTACTATTATGCTGGCTCAGTTGTCTATTATCTGATCTATTGGTGGTATAGTCCTAAAAATACTGCCAAATTCAATTTCCCATACTTCTTGCATCGTAACGAGCTAAGAATGTACTTTCCCTACATCGATGATAAGTACCAGAGCGGAGTGGTCTATGAAGATGGCTGCTTCAATGATTCCAGACTCGTCCTAACAACTCTCCTGACTGCTTCCAGTGATAGCAAGCACTACAAGCAGTTGCCTGGCACCCATTGTCCAGCCAATATATTGAACAAGGCTGAGTTCATTGATTTTATCAAAGGCAAAGATGGTAAAATTTAGGGAATCATATTCAAATAGAAGATGACTGGAGAAATAATAAGTGTGAAAAGTAAGTATGTCGTAAATTGCACCGGAGTTTGGGCCGATAGCATCAGGTTAAAAGACAACCCGAGCCTATCGAGGAGGATACGCATAGTTGGGGGCACCCACATTACGTACGATTCTCAAATTGCAAGCAGCAAAATGGGATTATGCATCCCATCCAAGGACGGGAGAGTTCTTTTGGTAGTGCCTTGGCTCAAGCGAGTGATCGCGGGCACGACATAGAAATAATACGAGTAGGCAGTGAGTAACCCGATGCCCTCGAAGTAGTAGAAATAGTTTATCCGGGATGCAATGGGAGACGTGATGGGCAAAATGTCCTCTCAATCCTTGATCAACTTATAAATATCGAAATGGACTGGATTAAGGCCGCTAGTCATGAACACCATGTCAACGAATACCAAAGATATCGCTCGGACGCATGTAATATAAAAATCGGAATCGGGACTGATCAGTCTTTTAGGAGGCAAATGGACAACATATCGCAAAATGGGTGAAGATGTTGTAGACTAAATAGCGCAACTGGAGCTATCAAAGGGCAAACAAGTCCCAAAATCAGTTAGTACCAATATCAAACTCGTTGGCTCCTGTCCTCTGAATTTACGCTCGAAACTGTTGAGTGAGTTAGGTCCACGGGGCGAATATCTTTATCGCAACTATGGCAGTCTCAGTTAGATAATTAGACAATACGAAGACCAAACCGAAGTCATTGATACCATCACAGTAGGCTAATTACAATACGTGATACAAAATTAAATGGTAACCGATGTCGAAGACGTTTTGCTTCGAAGGCTAAGAGTTGCCTTCCTGTACAGTAGATAAACCATGTTGTCTATGGTCCCATTAGTATCTCAGCTGATATTGGAGCAAAGAAAGAAAGATTACAGTCAATAATAATTAGACACATATATAAAATCAAGCTTATAAAAGATACTCAGCTATGGCTTTTCATGATCTGTATTAAGGCAACATTATTGGTGTATCAGAATATTAATTATTCATCTTATAAGTTGGCGACCTTCCATGGGTTCAAGTTTTATCGAAGGTTCATACTTTCATCCTGCATGAGCTCAGAACTGCCTTGGAACGAATTTCGACGCACTTTGGCCCCTGTCGAATTGAATACACTGCTGCTTCGGGATGACCTCGCACACTTTGATGACGACAGCTTTCTATACTCCCGAACTATCTCAAACTCCTGCACATCTTCCTTCATATTCTTCATTCTTTTCTTGAGCATTCGAAAGTTTACATTATAGTGATGATTGCTTTTCTTGAGTAAAAAGCATTTTTATATTTACTCATCTCTATCGACTGCTAAAATCTTAGGCACTTTTGGAATGCTTCTATTTAAACTTAAATCCAATACGTAATGTGTCACTGACATTTATTTAAGGGTGTTGCGATTCGGTAGCATTGAAATCTTATGAGGAGAGTTGGTTTCCCGAAGAAGTGCGGATACTCCTGTAACACAGACATTTTTTATGTTTGAGTTGTTACTATTTATTAAGCTTGAGTTTTTATCAGCGAGCTTAAGTTCAGGACGAGATCCCACATTGCTCAAATCTATGTTATTGACAGTTGTAATGTTGCAATCTTTATGCTTGGTATTGCCCTTCAAGGCTTCGCCCGCTGTTGCATTGTGATGAGAAGATTGGCCTTTGAACTTGAAGGGTAATTGAATCTTTCTTTATTCAATGAGTTTGATGAGCTCAGGGTTGCCTTTTTGAGGTAACTATTACTTGGGGCTGTTTTTGTTTCTGTTTCTCAATTTCAGGTTACGATAGTTGTGGCTTTTTTATGTGAGGATGGGAATTTTTATGGCCTGCTCTTCAAATCTCTGCCCCTCTTCAAATTATAAATCTATCTTATCTTTCTTGTTCCGATAGTAGCGTAATGAGTGCAAAGACTTTGCCAATTTTTTATGTTCCATCTGCTACGATTGGCTTAAAATGCGCTGCATTGGTTTATGCGGATAGCCCGTCATCGCTTGATAGTTCGTCTTAGGAGGAGCGCAGCTGTTCTCATTGCATTAGTATGCTCGAATGTACATATTTATTATAAATCCTCATGGACTCATGCATATAACTGTAATTGGGTCGATGTGCCACAAATCAATCATTTTTATCTGTGTTGCGATCGACATTTGATTGCTCCCATAAATCTCTCCTCTGCCGAATGACCTCGGAGATATTGACCTTTAAGGGCTGATTCGCATTGATGTTCAATTGAACTCCGGGCTTATTAATGCAATCTAGATTCTTGAGTATTTGTTATATTGTCTTGTCCAAATAAGGCCGAATGTTTTGATTCTCCATGTTCGAGACCGACATGTGCATCTTGTGCTCAGGTGCGAAGTAAACACTATACTCATTCTCGGGTATTTCATTTGCGATTTCTGTTCCTGTGACAACTGATGTTTCGTAAGCCCAGCATCTAGGCACATTTCTCAGAGTGTAGCCTCCTCCCCCAAGGAACAATATGGGCTTGTTAAACTGTTTGAGAAATTGTGCAGCATGGCCATGCCCTTGCACAGATAAATTGAAACATCCTAGTCTATCCCCCGATAAGCTATCAGCCCCGCCTTGCAATAAAATCGCATCAGGGTTGAATGTTTCCATAATCTTCCTGATGACAGGGTCGAAAATGTGCCTGAAGGATTAGTCATCAAGGCCCTCGTCGAGAGGGAAGTTAACCGAATGATAGGATCCCTTTTACTTGCCTATGTCCTCAATGTGTCCAGTGCCTGGGAAATAGTCTTTGAACTTATGGAAGGAGCATGTCATCACTCTATCTGTTAAATAAAAGGCTTCTTCAACTCCATCTCCATGATGAATGTCTATGTCAATATAGAGCACTCGCTGATAGGTCTTTAGAAGTTCCAGGATCGCTAGAACGCAATCATTGATGTAGCAAAAGCCAGATGCCTCTGACTGTTTTGCATGATGGAGTCCTCCCGACCAGTTGATTGCATATTGCGCCTTTCCTTCGGCAAGCAGAGCTGCACAGGCTAAGTATAGGAGGAATTTACCGATGGAGCCAGTCGTGTAGCTAAGCACATAATCATAGAGTCTTTCCATAACCGGACAATCCCCCCCAAAGTTAAACCTGTAAAGTTGATCCTAAAACGAAGACTTGTTCTCAGGGGTCACCTTCTTTATGATGTCTACATATTCGTCGGAGTGAAAAGTCGTCAATGTCTCTTCCGTAGCGTGCAAATTGAAGGTTTAAGCAAATGCTGTATCCTGAATAAGACAAATTATACAATTGATTCGAAGTGTTTGTCGAGCTCATATTTCCGCACAATCTAGTCGGTCATAGCAACCCTAAGAGGTTTCATTGGGTGGCTCACAGCGTAGTGATATGTGCCTATCATGTCATCGAAATAGTAGATAACATTCTTCTTGAAGTCCATCATCGATTATCTAATTAATGAGAGATAGCTATTTAAGGCATCATTTTAATTTTAAAGCCATACATACTCTATTATACTCTATTGAAAATGATCGATCATTTTAAATAGTTCCAAATATATATTTATAATAAAGCGCTACAGGAAGCAAGACTCAATTGTTGAAAAGCAAGTACTTACTCATTCTAATCTTTATGGCAATAAATTTTAAATCATATTTATTTGTCAGACAAAACAATGCCCTTTGCCTTTAACCATTGAATTTGCACTTTTTTTTAGAAATAGAATTCAATATAGCTTGCATTCTCAATTGGCAAATGAGATTACAGTTATATCTGCGATCCCAACCCCAACCCCAACCCCAACCCCAACCCCAACCCCAACCCCAACCCCAACCCCAACCCTTCTATCATAGTAGAGGCCTGATAGCACTTATATAAATTAGCATTCAGATATTGAGAAATGCCTTAAAATAAGCATAAAAAAATAAGACCGAAGGATGAAAAGCAATTAATAATGAGAAACAGAAGCCTATCAACTTCAAAAAGCAAATTAAAGATCAGCAACATGCCAAATAACCTCATAAAATTTTATGAAAGCTCTAACCAAATCCATAAATAAAATATTCTGAAGATTCACTCGCCAATCAAGAAGCACAAGTCAAGTAGGGCACTCTCATTCAACCAAAACACCAAAGGGGACGACAATGAGCGAAAGGTTAGTTTATCGAAAAAGTATTTGAATACTGTTAACTTCTAATATGGGTTTCCAATGAGAGTCCATGGAAATTTAAAAATAATCAACCGAGATGACGATTCATCTCAAAGACCATTCAAAATGTCTAAAAAATCTGAAACTGAACCTTTTGAAGGTTATCGGACGAACTTCCTGACTCATAACGACGCAAAAGATTAAATGTAGTTTACTTTTCGTAGCAATTCTTTCGTCAATAAATACTCAGCGACTGTTGGCTATTGATCTATTATTTCAATTTAATTCATATACTTCATTTACTTCATTGTCTCTTTCTCAGATCATGAATCAGTATTACGATAGCTTATGCCTTTATTTTTCTCTATATTTTTATTATCAATGGAACTCAGTTCAGTTTGTTTTTTATTTATCGGTAAGGTAAGGTGTTGCTGAGGAGTAGGCCATTTCGAACCAGTTTGTTTTAGAAGCAGTGCCATTTCAAATCAGTGAGTTGTATTAGTATAATGGACATTGGTTTAACGCAAATAATAAATTGTGCATAAAATCATAAGCCAGTGAAGTTAATTATTATTTCTAGAGTAGTGGATTCATAATAGGAGCCCTGAAAACTATTTTTCTGACTGGTATTTATTTAAACTCACAATCTTTTTATTTTGGTGGTATCCTTAATGCTGATTATAGCATGGAACTTTGGCGATTTTGGAAGCTGGCATTGCTTGCAGCTTGCCACTGACACTGCATTCCTTTCTTGCTTCTAAGAGTTAAAGCTCCTCTGCCAGCTGCTTTTTCAAGATTTGCAAACTTTATATGGAAAAAATATCGGTTTCTTCTGATGTTATGGGTATTTTTTCGAGCTCTTTCCTGAGGCTCATGTTTGTTTCTTTCAGCTTTTTTTGCTCTTTCAGAAGATCGCTCAGTTTTTATCGTAAAAGCTACTCCTAACTTATATTTTTCATTTCTTTCTTTCTCTTTATATATTCAAGCTTGTAATAGTCCTTTTATAAGCTTTCGTTGTCGAGTTCTTCGAAGCTATCATTGAGCAGAAGAGTTTCCCCTTTCTGCTCGTCTGAAAATATCAAATTTTCAAATTATGAAAAGTAATTGCATTCACCTTGAAGGCTGATCGCGCAGTCGCTGTCCGATGGGGCCATGGAAGGCTTTGAGTTTTTAATCATCTCACTTGCTTTCAAATTTTTAAGTGGAGTGAATGCTATATTTTTTTTGCTCTGCCAAAAAGAATCCTCAGAATCTTGCCGGATGTCTGAGAGCGACTTCTTCGCTTCAGTTGAGATTACAGATGGCTGATGCTCTTTTTTTCCCAATTCATTTCTAATTTGGCTTCCCTGGTGATTTTTCATCTTGATAGCATTGAGTTTCATTAAAGCAGATCGCAAGTCAGTAAATTTCAGAATCTTTATTTTCAAAGGATCGTTATTTTCCGAATAATCCCCCCTGGCACACACAATCTAGTTGAAGAGTTTCAATCCAATGATCCTTTCCAAAATTTTAGGAAATACAATAGTTCTGGCCTCAAGATTTTCAACGAAGCAAGAGCCGATTTCCAGAGGAGTAATATGATGCGATTTATTTGGAAAGGATGCCGGCTTCAGTTGGATTTGATTCTAGGAAATGGTCATAGTGCATGAATGCTTTTTAAAGTGTGAGATCATTTATACGCTGTATTAGTTTAAATTCATCTAATTTTTGGTCTTCGATCTTTAAATCGGCCCGAAACTTTGGAGATGCTGCTCAAAGGGCAGAGATCTTGAGCAATCTTCAACGATGGCTTCAATGATGAAACCAATATCTAATTAGGAGCATTCATATGAGGGCACATTATTAAAGTGATGCAGCGGCTCGACTAAATCTCCATACCTTCTTTGCCATTTGATGGCCTTGTAAGATTTTGTGTTAATGCATATTTTTGATTTGTCTGTATAGGCTGCCAACCGATCTGAATGAATTGGCTGAAATTTACCGGTTACATGTCCTTGCATTTCGATGTCCAAATTAATAAATTATAAAAAATATGTGCATAATAGTGAAACGGAGAATAATTTATTGTCTTATAAACTTCATCAGGAGTTTTGTGTCGTCTCTGGCTTGTTGCCCTATTTGGAGTTCTTTAGGACATGAATATAGATTTTGCCATTTTTTTTTCTCTCAGCGAATTCAACGGTGAAATCAAACTCTTTTATTATTTTTTCCCAGTTTCTGTTCGTAAACATGCCCATGTTAAACAGTTTTTGCCCCCAAGTGAAATTCTCATAGTAATGAAATTAAGCTATTTCCGACAACCCGATGTTCATCAACAAAATAGTCCCACCTTTTTTGCAAACCCTATATATGATCCCAGTTTTACCTCCTCATTTCTTCAAGGGCTTTCTGAGGATGAATGACATATTATAGTCCGAACAGATCAATAACTGTATCAAATTCATTATCTTTGAAGGGCATTTTGCGAACATCTCCAATAACGTAATTAGTTTTGATCGATGGTGAAAATTTAGATAGGCCGACAGAAACCATTTTGGGGCTCCAATCGATCAAAGTCAAATCTGTGCCGGGGCGATAAAATTTTAACGACCTGTTTGAGCCAGCACAAGTCTATAGTACCTTTCCTTAGGTTAATTTTATTAAAGTCTCTTTATATTTGTTGATATTCGACTGATTCATTGGTCTCTCGTAATTATCCATCATGGTGTCGATGACATAAGAGGACTCTTCGTGCGCATTATATAGATATTGTTCGAGCTGGTTGGTTTCGATCATGGATTGCACCTTTTGATTGTAACCTGATAGCTGAGAGTATTTCATGTACCCGAGTCCTGACATGCTTCCAATGACTACTCAATTAAGGCATTCTTACATAGAAATGCAACTATTTTTGCTCCTACCTGGCTCATTTACTCTATTAACACGAAGATTCAATAATTATCATACTTATAAAATTATAATACGAGCCATATTCATTTATTAATTTGGAACTTTGAGTAAGCATCTGAGTATGCACCTTTAGTATATGCTTTTGTGAATGCAAGTTTGGTCACACTGCGCAAAATGGATTTGACAATCAATAAACTAATTCATATTCCTATTTACAAAAGGGTTTATTGCCGAAATGCGATCAAAACTATCTTCAAACTTTAATTCAAAAAAGTTGTAGAATCGTGTAAAAAATAACTTTTTAAAAAGTCTAATTACCCAATAATAATTAGTTGAATGAGGTTATCAAGCAAAAAATGACACTGGGGATTTCTTCTGAATCGGCAGACTGTATGGATCGATAATAAGTAATGAATAGATTAGCTGAATGGTATAAATTCAGTCTGTAGATCCTTAGTTCTTAGTCGAATTCGAAAGAAATATAATATGGATATTCATTAATGCTATCGCATTCTGATTTACAGTATCGATTATTTATGACGTCATTCTACGTCTTTATACATATAAATACCCCGAAAATAAAATACAGGCATGGATGGACATTTTTCTTTTTAAATCTAAGATCCTTGTTTGAGGTTTATCCGATAAGATAGCTCGCAAAACGCATCAGACCTTTTTAAAGTCCCTATCTCTGATGGTTTTATAAAACGCGAAGAAGAGCTTGAAGAATACGAAATAGATATTTAAAACAATAGCCAGTCGAAAAAGAAAAAATCTAAGGATACTCCGCGCAAAGCCTCCAAGAAAAAGATATTCTATCGGGACAGAATGGCCTCTTTAATGAGTGAAGACAATTTCATCCGCCCTGAATATAACTACGCGGACTATAATCAAACCGGAAGAGGTAAGAGCCCCATCCCCAGGTAAGAGCAGCTCAAAAGGAATAGATAGTCCGCAAAACATTCGCGGCAGAGGCGAAAGGAGTATGTTTAAACTTTGGAAGAGAAAAATAATTAAAGCCAGCTTTTAATCTAGGACCTCAAGAGAAAGCTTCGATAGGCCGAATTTTAGAGAGATAGACTCAGAGAGGAGAACGGCTCTTATGTAATTTCATGCATTTAGTTAGATGAAATCATTTATGACAGCTAAAAATTAAGCGTTTGAGTCACTCAATCAAACTCTAAATGCGAACGGTAAGAAATGCTCAGAGCATATTAGTGAAGTCGTTAAGCTCATGAAGGTAAAATACGGGGCTGCAGGCTCATAGAGAGTCGCAACGACTGATTATTATATGAAAGAAATTATTGAGATGCTAGTTGGAGACATTCATAAGTATTTGATGGAGTGCGTTATTAATGATTCGGGGCTCTTCGGCTTGGGTAAATGGGCAAAATTGGATGAGGAAATAGCTACTGTGCTCGGTATCAAGAAATAGGCCCGCATTTCTTTGAGTCGAAACTTTAGAATGGATATGCTTCGAGAGTTCGAAATTTTCAAATAGGTAACTCATGGCTTTTATGGAGCGTACCAGGCAGTTCAGACTCAGGCTAAGGTGATATAAAGAGTCTTCGATAAAATAAGCCTTGAGTTTAGCGACGAATGCATTGCGAGACTCTTGCTTTGGATTGAGTAAAACAAATTTTTGACAGATATAAAAAAAATAAGATCCCAATGGGCTGCCTCGATATAGTCTCCAACATAGATTTGTGATAAAGTTCGAAAAATGCCAAAAGCATCTTGAATTTCTGGGTGATAAACAACGCTTTGATTTTATTTATGGATTAAAATATTATTCGAACCTAATAATTATTTAAAGCTTAAAACCTAAATGAGTGATCCGAATGCTGACGTAAGGATGAATTAATGATAGATAGTCTACAACGAAGGCCAGGCGATAGCTTTGATGGTCATTCAGCTCATATTTATTGCTTTAATGTTAGGCTTACTGATACTTTGGCATTTCAGAAACCCTGATTCTCGGGCAGTCACACTCGAGTACGAAAAGCGTTTACTTTAGAAGTAGCTTGATACTCTCGAAGAGGCCGAATGATAAAGAATATTTCTAATCAATGATAACACCCCTGCAATACTTGTAATACAACACCCTTACAATAATATAAATTTCTTTAACCTACTTCAAAGTATAACCCAAACAGGATTGATATCCGAAACTGAATGAATAATCACAAACTAAGTTTTGACTTCCAATGCTGAACATACTACTTGAGAAACTAGTTATTTTCATCTTTGTTCTGATTCAAATTGCTGATGAATTCCTCGATGCTGCCTGATCGATTCCATAAAGATAGCTTAAACAAAAGTAATGGGAATTGTTGTTTCATCGATTCAATTGTGTTACTGTCGAGTGCATTTTCGAACTGATGTCTGAGACTGCGATATCTCAACAATTTATCAACGATTTTTACATATCTTTTGCATTGTGTTTCATGAAGGCATGCCAGCCTTTCATTTACAATATTCAGGAAGAATTGCACTATCTTTTGAGGCTCCTCAATATATGCGCCATAGCTGCTTAAACCCATAAAAAAATCGATATTTATTTCCTGTCTTTACTACTATTTCAAGCTTGTTGTCAAATACTGGATTATGCCCTCAGCATCGTTATCCTCCATCGAAAATGATGTGAAATAGTTCATGAGAAATTTCAGCAATAACACTTGTAAAGATTCGCGTAACTGCTCAGTTAAGTGTTTCTCGCGAGTAATGCATTGCTTGATGATGGCCAAGAAGTTAGGGATATGCTGCACATCTTCTAGATCTGCATCAAAGAGTACCTGTAATGATTTCACATCGATCTGATCGGCATCGAAGCTAGCCTGCAGTTTCTCTGCAATTTAATAATAGTCAGGGAAATCTCCGATGTCATCCAAATTGATCGCACATCCGGATGAAAAATTGAAGAATCCTTTATTATCCATCTGAAGTATATTTGAATTTATAACTTATCGCCCTTCTGGAATTAAGTGAATAATATATATGTTTCGTAGCTATATGTGTGACAAATATATATGCTGTTTCAACGTGTTCAATGCATGATAATAATATCTAAAATGTTGGAATTTGCTGTCATACTAACAACGGGAGGCATTGTGCTCTTCTCCAATATGCTCGACCTCGACAAAAGAATCATCCTCGCTTTCATCAACAGAATAATCGATTGTAAGAATCTCGAGTCCACCTTCACCATCTTGAAGTATAAAATAAACTACGTCTACGATGCGCTGCTGGGACTCATCTTTGTCATTGGCTGGCACAAATAAATAAACCTCTAATTCCCAGATAAGCTACTCTTCGCGATGAGCACCCAGTGCAAACCACATTTTTAAAAGATAATCTGGAAAAGTATTTATGTTATTATTTTGCAGACAATCTCATTGTTGATGCTCCAGATTTTAAAGACCCTTGGGAGAAGGCTTTTGAGCACTGGAAATCCTATATTAACAGAAAGGAAGAAGAAGGGAATGTTATGAAAACATTCGAGCAGACCGATAAGGGCAACAAAATCAAGAAAAAAGATGACAAAAAGAAGGATACTGAGCATAGGGGGCCCAATGAGCAGAGATAAGAAGAAGAAGCGGAATAAGAGTCCGAACTCAATGCAAACGAGAATACACGCGACAGCATTGAAAATAAAAAGGATGAGGACGAGGATTTATCCCCAAAGGAGCGCTTTCTGAAAAGACAGAAAGAAAAACAGCTGTCCAGAAGTCCTAAAAGCAAAAAATCCCCTAAAAAAGAATAACAATAAGGCCGATTCTGGGCAGGTGGCCCTATCAATCAAACAGTAATCAATCAGCTCGATCGAAGTAGCAAGAATAAAGCGCCTTCGAATTAAGATCGACAATCAGCAAAGTATGACGCGACCATGGACGAATAGTAATAAGTGGATGGATATCTCGATAGTGACGAAGAAGTAGATTTAGCCAAAGGATCATCATTCTTTACCAAGTGGATGGGGAAAGTCAAAAATATAATTGGCGAAAAAGTCATTACCAAAGAAGACATCGAAGAGGTGATTGGAGAATTCAAGAAAAAGCTCATGGAAAAAAATGTGGCTCAGGAAGTGGCAGAAAAAGTGTCTGAAGCCGTGGGGCAAACTCTCTTATAGTCGAAAACAAAATCATTCACTACTGTCTATACGACTGTGAACGAGGCACTGAAAGAGGCTCTTCGGAAAATCTTGACACCGAAAAAGAAAATAGATTTAGTGGTTGAGATTACAAAGCATAGAGAAAAGCTGAAGCCTTATGTGATAGTATTTATTGGGGTGAATGGGGTTGGAAAATCAACTAATCTGGCTAAGGTTGCCTACAAATTAAAGAATGCCAAGCTATCAGTGATGCTGGCTGCCTGTGATAATTTTAGAGCAGGAGCAGTCGAACAAATCAAAGTGCACGGCAGGAATTTAGACATTCCCGTATTCGACAAGGGATACAAATAAGAGCCCTCCAATATTGCTTTTGAAGCAATCCGAGATGTAAGCATAATAGTAACTATAGGCAACTAGAAAGCGAATTGATGTCGTCTTGATCGATACAGCTGGTCGAATGCAAGATAACCAGGCTCTGATGAGAGAGTTAGCTCAAATCGTCAAGACGAACAAGCCAAACCAGGTCATCTTCATCGGAGAAGCACTGGTCGGCAATGACGCTGTGGATCAGATCACCAAATTCAATAAGGCAATCGAGCAAGAGTCTACCGAAGGCTATAAAGCCGAGATCAATTCAATTCTATTATCGAAATTCGATACAGTAGATGATAAGGTCGGTACAGCCCTATCGCTTGTCTATGCAACAGGAAAGCCTGTCCTCTATGTTGGCGTCGGTCAGAAGTACCCAAATTTAAAATAATTGAATGTTAACACAGTCATTCAATCATTGCTCTCCTGATAATCTCCTAATTAAATAGGCTTAGCATCATATAAAGTTTTTTCAAATCAACTTGTGAGTTGTATCATATTATTATTAGAATCGATAAGTAATTTGTGAAATGTAGAGCAATTAAAGATAATAAATTCTGCATATTAGCTTCAATCAAGATCAGTCGTATTTTGCGATTGGTACTCAAAAGGGGTTCAAAATCTTCAAGCTCGGCCTCGACATTACGGAGGAAATGAATAGATAATTAGGGGCAGGCATCGGCGTTGTGTAAATGGTCCATAAGACAAACATATTCGCAATTGTGGGCGGCGGGAAGACCCCCAAATACCCTAAAAACAAACTCATGATTTGGGACGATTGTAATTCCTTCTATATTTAGCACTTTACAAATGCATTGTCGAAACCAGCTGCAAATCAGATGTCAAGTCTGTCAAGATAAAGACAGACAGATGCGTGGTCATCTTGGAAACCAAAGTGTTCGTGTTTAATCTGGCTGATTTCAGAGTACTGTAATCAATTTAAACTTGCCCCAACCCCAAAGGGCTCTGTTCGATGAGCAGCATGAGAGATGATTTGCTAATTACTTATCCGAGTAAGAAGATAGGCTTTGTGGAAATCCATATCGAGAGCCAAGCTCAAAAGAAAAAGATTTAGGCCCACAAATCAACTCTTTGTGCTTTAGAGGTGTGCCCAAACGGGTACAAATTAGCAACAGCCTCCGAAAAGGGAACCATCATCAGAATATTCGATGTCCAGAAGTGCGAATGCATTCAATAGCTTCGAAGAGGATCCGAGTATGCCACCATTTACTCGATCGCATATGACATAAAATCGAAATGGTTGGCATGCAGCAGCGACAGCGGCACAGTCCATATATTCGGCTTAAAATTAACCGACTAATAATACGAGAAATAGAAGTAAAAGGACGGTTTCATTAAAAATAAGAAGTCGAAGTTTGCAATTCTATCAAAAATTTCCTCCTACTTCGATTCTTAATGGAGTTTTGCACTGTTTCGGACTCCTGAGAAGAAAACGAAGGTTGGGTTCATAGGAATATAAAACACTCTCGCGATAGTGAGTACAACCGTAATTACTTGTTATAATATAGGGCGTCATAAATATCGTGCGGTTTGACCCCGAAAAGGGAGGAGACTGTGTAAAGCTGGCAGAATACAACGTCTTCTCAAACGAGAAGGCCTGACCACATCCATCATTATATATCTCCCATGCAGCAGCAATCGATAAAATTATATTACAATACATTACATTGTAGAGATTATACTGGTGGGATCATCATTATTAAAATGCTCTACTGATTCGATCAATGAAGCGAGCTGCCTTTTATTAGTAGCCTTCTGATTCCCAACTTGATTGCGAATATATAATAAATAAGCATTTTCATTCCTCAGCTCCTTCATGAAAGAACGAGGCCGAAGAAGGAATATGATTGTCGGATTATGATAATATAATATAGTAGATCATCTTTTGAGAGTTTTATTTTTGGAGTGCTTTTCGAGATTATCGAGTATATCAGTTTTCTCTTTGATCTGCCTGGTATAGTACTCAGCTTACTTATGCGCCACTTGCACCTTGAAGCGATAGTTCTGTAGCTCCTTCTGCTGTCTCTCTACTTCCAAGCATAGCTCGATATACTATTTTTAGAGCCTGTTCTTCTACTTTTTCATGCTGAATGACTCCTCTTGCTGCTCGCTCAGAGTTGTGTCATCTTGCAAGTAGTACTGGTTGATGCTCGGCGATATTTTCGATATCAGCTCCTCGCATTACTCAACCAGCATCTCCAACTCTAGTTATTCCATTTCTCTTTCTTATTCCATTTCCTACTCTGCATTTTTAGTTTGTTTCTGAGTATTTTATTCGGATATTTTTTAGTCGTTTCTACTCGGGCATTGTTCTGACTCTGCCTGAAACAATTTGCTTTCGCGCACGATCTATTATAGGCACAAATCAATGTCTTCGTTGTCTGAAGATGCAGGCGATAAAGAAGTTGGTTAATTCATTCACTTTACCGAATCTAACAAGTTATGTATGCTTATTTGAATATATATTTATTGCACACTTCATTCAGTATGCCAGTATTGTAATTATGGATTCTTTTTCAATTATGCTGGATACGCTGATGAAGATGATCATGGCTTTTTAGTTTTGGCGTAGTCGACGCTCTGATAGACCAGTGGACTCTTTTTACCCTTGCTACTGTTTTTCTCCTTCATTGGCTATGTCTCTTGTTTCTTGATTACGCTATTTGTCTCTATCTTTTTCGCAGATAGCGACAAAAAGGCCAGAACAATGGCTAACCCCAAAACTATAGTGCCCAATACGTAGAAACTTTTATCGGCAACTTCTTTCCGCATTTTGGGAATCTAATTATCATAACCATTAATCAGCGTTTTTCGAATGTTTATAAACATATAGGAGTTGTTTTGAGGGAGATAGTACACTCGATACGGCAATATCTGATACTGATGTTTCATGCGCAGCCTCTTCCATTGGGATGTGATGTTTTCTCCAAGTTTAAGCCTAATTGTGATAGCATGCTCCTATAAGGGGCTAATGAGGAAATCTACATTTTTCTCAATTTTTGTGAGAATCATTCCCTTCTCAAATGCACCTGAGTAGACTCCATCTATTTTAGGTTGCCGGTTGGAGAGCTTAGCCTGATGCACTCTCGTCACAGCATACTCGCCCTTGTGAATAGATTAAAAGTAGTAGAAAGTGTCTAAACACTTTTGCACCCCCGTTATTCTGCCTCTAGACACGATGTCATAGTTCCGCTTAATGTACAGCATAGTTTTATGTTTGGTGGAATTGAAGTATAGCTCGTACTTGGTGATAATCGGAGGCTGCTTCTCTGAGTCATTATGCTCAAACACCCAGAATTAGTTATTTTCCAGGAACATCGAAGAAAATGAATAGCCTTACTTGGAAGAGATGTAATGGACCAGCATTTCTTGTCCGCTCAATGAATTTATGAGGTTTACTCTATTTTTCGAGGGCGAAGCAAATAAGTTGCGATATATATACTGGGCCTCATATATTGAGGGGAGCAGCTCAATGCCATTGGATGTGAGCTCCTGGTAGCATTCGTAGTCGGAAATGCCATACACGAGTCCATGGTCTTACTCCGAGGGAGGTGGCGTTGGAGTTGGCAGTTTGTCATGAAATCCTTGTATCTTGCTTCCTTTGAAGACGATAGCGCCCCTTTTGGTTCGAATGGCCAAATAATTTTCAGGATTCATATTCTACGGAGGGTAAAAACTTATTGCTTTCCTCTCCATTGCCACAAAGCTGAGCGATGAATCTGGCAGTGTGCGATACGCGCCTAGCACATCCATTTGAAGCATGCCCTGGTTTTTGATTTCGTATACTTTTAGATTGATGGCCCGACTCTGTTCATAGCCCTGCAACTTTTCGAGCAGTTATCCCACGTGAGGCATATGATCGAAATCCTCCTTGCTCATAAAAGCAGGGGTCCTGAAAGGTATCATGACTTCTCCCAAACTGATCACTTTATCGGTGGAGTTCGTATTGATCTTGGCGATGAGATGGTTATAGGTGTCAACTAATTATACTTCATATAGTTCTTCATTTTCCCTTTCCCTCTAGCCACCCGATGTGGCAGATGAACCATAGTATCCTGATGTAGCCAGATGCAAGATCTCATTGATGCATTTTGATATTTCAAGCTCTTAAATTTATGCCTCAAGCTCAACAGTGTACTCTGTGATTTGACGGCTAATGCGTGTAAGCGTCGAAGCCTCTTTTCTATCGATTTATATGACCTCATAGTTTGACTCATTGAAAGTGTAATGGTATTGGCTGCGGCTGAATCCGACCAAGTGAATTTGTATCAGGGCATGCGGGATGTGAGAGAGGAGGAATGAGCCCGAAATGAAATTGATTTTCTCCGCTGGTAAGTACTTGTGGGTGTGCAGGAGCTGACCTGCTGAGCCTTCAGAGCAAGAATACACTCGCATAATTAACACATTGTGGTGAGGAATTGTAAATACCCAGATTTAATTACGAATTAGCAATATTTCTTATGCATTTTTGTTCGAACCGACTCTCTCATAACAAGTTCTCGAGAAGTCTGAAGCGTAAACTATGTCAAAGAATGGGCTGCTTACCAGGTATACTTCTCCCCCATTGTTTAGTTTATGCATCTAATTTAGTCGATATATCGAGGCTATTTGCGATGCGTCTGCACTAGTGAATTGGATCTTGTTGAAGGATATTGATATGGGCTTTTCAGGATTGAGGACTTTTATTTGTTCTGTTTGGTTATCAATTTCAAATTGCATGCTCTGCAGTCTTTTCTTATTCCTCAGATCTTAGCTTATACTCAGGTTTTCATTGTTCCAGATTTATGATAAGACCAAATTGTATTCATCAAGCTCAGGCAGAAAAGAAACTGATTTTGAGTTGAAGTTTGACGAATATGTGAGGTCACGAATACAAATGATATATCCCAGGAAGGCAATCAAGGTAGTCAAAAAGACTCTAATGATTTTGCACAACATAATATTAAAGATATTGATGTCCGAATTTCAAAGTGTATATATACTCAGAAAATTTAGTATAACTTCAGCTTGATCTCACATATTCTTCTCATATTTTATCATTCATTTTTTGACTCCGTTTTATGAAGAGTATAAACTTTACGCTTATGAATAGTCCCTTCTTTTTGCTCAATGTTTTTGGAATTACTCGCATATCTGCGATGCTTTACTATAAATTTATTCGAAGCTCGAATGGAACTGCTCATTCGTTCGAGGACTTATTTCGCATGGGCAACATTGAAAGAGGAGGACTCATTTCTTGCTAATTACTTGAGATTTTCTGAATTATGCTTTTCTCTTTAGTCAACTTTAGAAGATGATTTAGGCTTATTCTTTTCCGTCCCTTTTTGCTCTGTCAGTAGTGGCTCCATTTTATTGATGAACGCCTTATTCAAAGACTGTGATTTCTTGGTTTTTTTTTCGTTAAGGAGAATTTATATTTCGAGTTTCTGCTGCCTGTTGACCTTATTGGCTTCGTCTAACTATTCCCTCAATTATTTGTTGCTCTTGATGAGTTCTCTAATCGTTCCAATGCATTAAATAATCTTCTGCGAGCACTCTCCTTGGAGCTTTTTCTCCATGCGTTCTTATCTTTCTCTTTGCAGGAGATCGAGTTGATCGTAAGTGAGCTCGAGCTCTCTCTGGAGTTTTTGATTTTCCAGTTTGAGTCTCCTGTTTTCGAAAGCCTGCTCATCAATATTAACACGGGCTAAGTTGTGAATGCGGCCTGCACTGATGGCGTAATTTAATGTTAATAATGTTTATTATTTCTGTGAGAAAGTAGGATCGATGCATGCGACGATCATTGTAAGGCAATTACCCCCGATTGACTTCTTCAAAAGAGAAGTCAGTTTGGAGTCGCGATAGGGGATATATATGTCGCTATTGCTATTTGTCGACTACTCCAATGTCTTGATGACTTTCCGAAGCACGAACAATGATTTATTGATGTCGATTGCCTATTTGTTGAGCTTGCCGATTGAATTTATGAGTCTCTCTGAACCAGCTAAATCAACAAATGTCATTTCGCGATATCTATCATGGCCCGACGCATCCTGATCAGAAAGTATGAGGGAGAACAAGGTGTGGGATCTCGAGGAAAGGTCATTAAGCTGGTTTGTAGCCACTATTCTTTTCATCGCGCCTTTCTTCCAGATATTTTAGAGTTACTTCGCAGTTTCAGCAGAATGATGGCTCAAATCCTCAACAATGAACTCCCGGTCTGCCTACCATCTCATCTTCAGTCCATCCTGATAGATATTCTTATCCTCCCCGAGGAGGTCGTATAGTTTTTCATTATACAGTTGCAAATACGAACACTCGATTCGGAAACTCCCTTGGTTCAGCAATCTCAATTTATCATAGACCATTCTGATGCTGTCAGCGATGATCCCAGGCTCAGTCTCATTGCCCTACATTGCGAAGGTCTTGCCTGCACCTGTATGGCCATAAGCCATAATAGTAATATTGAAGCCTTCGAGGAACTTCTGAACAAATGCGTCAATTTGTAGATCCTGAAATAAACTTGACGACAACTCATTTGCGTCATGTATTGCATCGACATGAAACTTGCGATCCATATTGTTAGGCAGTTGAATCTGTATTGTTGGGATATTGTTAGCGCCCTCGGGGTTAGGTTTGCGGAGAGAGCTCTGCAGATGATTGAAGGGTGTGACGATGAGTTTGTCGGAGGGGTGTAGTTGAAATATGGGCTTGATCTTCACCCCTATTTTGATATTACTAGATCTTATCATTTCTGCACTCCTAATAAATATAATTAAATGCACTGCGAACCTATAATTGAGAATGTCCGCATCCGATAAGCTTGAACTTGCATCTCCCTCAGTTTAAACTAAAGATTCCCAACCCCCAACCCCAACCCCAACCCCAACCCCAACCCCAACCCCAACCCCAACCCCAACCCCAACCCCAACCCCAACCCCAACCCCAAGCCTATCCTGATTTAGTCTAGTTGATGCCCATAATGATTATACAAACATATCAGATAGCATTACTTGTAATTCTAACGTTATACATTCAATTAAGAACGTATTATCTCACACACTGATCGCATACAGTCCATCCACTTCATGCACAAAGGACTATTGAATGCCCCTCGAATGCCAAATCTCCTTACACACTTATCTGAAATCACGAGTAACATCACACTCAACCTCAACCACTACCAGAACTAAGTTCATAAATTAAGCCCCTCATAACTGTCCCGACTCGCGAAGAGTCTTGAAGAACTGTGGGCCCTATTCTCTACCATTTTCTAATGCAGTCACTCAAACCGGACCAGTGCCAACACGCACAATAAGCATGATATACTTGATCAACACAACGCAGGACATAGAAGCAGCACTGATATTCACACATAGGCGACAACCGCGCATTTTGACACTCTGGATAGCACAATAAATCAACAGAATTAGCTCACATAACTGCAATCTTCAAACCTTCTGCTAAAGGAACAATGCGACATCTACATCAAGCAATGCAATGAATATCGACTCTAAATTAAATGGAACAAATAACTCATTGCTTTCCTGAAGAATTAACTGATTTTGGTTGATAGCAAAATCAACGAGAATATCAATAATTAATCAACTATGGGTCATCCTTAACAAAAGACAATCCTCAAGAGTCATCAAATCTATAAACCTATTCCCCACAGCAATCAGAGTAGCAATCACAGCAGACATAGCAATTCATGCGAGGTGAATAGATAAATCAATAAATCATGTTAATTAAATCGCATACTTGATGCGAACTATACGCATCACCACAGTGAAGTGTCATGTCAGGCAAAGAGCACGGTGAATTTGCTCAATTAAATTATAAAAACAAAGAAAAGCATGAGGAATCCAATTCTGCCTTTCTGCAATATCTCAGCCAACGTGGCCCATAGCAAGAATAAAGTCAACGCCAAAAATATTGAAGATATATCCATATAAATCATAAGCAACCGACCAACCCAAGGCATCAATCGTCAGAGCAATAGCAAATATTCCTCAAAATCAAACATGAAAACTCAAACTATTATCAACTCCAGGCCCAATCAAACTATCACCCACAATCGCAAAAGCCAAAAGAGCATGGGCAGATAGCTATCAGAGGGGCGCAACAAAGAGCTGGAGTTTAGTTTTACGAATTACTCGGAAAAGAGGAGGATAACAGGCAGCCAATAGAAAACTCGATCCAGGAATCTCAGTCAAATATAGCACCAAGACATTAAGAAATATATTGCAATATAAATAAAAAAGGCGATCAATCAGCAAAATTGTTCGAAGTACGGAACCTGACGTTCATCTAATTACCACGACATTTATGCATCATATAATATAACAATAGTATCATCATATCCATGACATAACAACTCAAAGTATCTGTGGTCGAGTCAGAGCCCGTCCTCAAGCAGCTATTCACCCGCATCGGTCAAACCTACAATACGAGCTGCCATCAAATTACCACATTCAAAAACGATATTCGGAACAGCGCATTCACCAACAGTTGCTAATAATGCCAAAAAGTGGCGCGTTTGGAAATTATCGCGCCTTTCCGACTTTGGTATGAGAGTTTTCCCAAGTCATTCACGGATATCAAGTTTGGTTTAATCTCTGGGTACGAATTCAATCAAAGAGTCATTGCAGTGAATGCATTGGCTGCGATGGGAGCTCTTTTGACTTTCAACAAGAACACCCCATACAACTTCGCGACCGATATGCTGAGGGCCACAAAAAATGCAGGCGTAGTTTACTTCATAGCAGGACTATGCCTTGCTCCTGAAATATATAACCCAATCATGCTGAACAAAACTACAGCTTGATATCATAACATAATGCAGTAAAATATGAGTATAGCAGGATATGAGTATGAATTAGATCAAGTAGAGTGTTTATAATCATAATAACTGAGGATCAGAATCTTCAAACAAACTTTTACATTTCGATTTCTATCCTTATATCCACTACATAAACTTATCCATTCAATTTTTATTTAAACAGTTCAAAGGCCGAAAGATCTGCCGAGCCGATTTTGTATTTTCATAATTTAAAAAGCATTAGTATAATTATATTGATCATGAATAGCTTTGACGCCAATATAGTTTATCTTGTTTACTACAACTGCAGAGGATAGGCGCAACCCATCAGATATACCCTCATGGAAATAGGCGTATAGTTTGAGGATGTATTTATTCAATCCGAAGATCATATCCCTTCTGCGCTCTCTCATTATGGCATTAGTAGGAAAGTACTTCCATGCGTGATCCATGAAAATCGGATGGTCAGCGAAGTGTTTCCTGTGATGAAGTATCTCTGCTATCGCTTCGGGAGATATGACCTTTTAGGAAAGGACATAAAATCACAAGTAACACAGGTCTAATGAAGTCTCAAATAATATAAATCATGTATCGAATCGCACAGACCAATTACGCAACCACATTAATATTCCAAAATATGGCGAATCTGCTCTAAAATCCATCACGTATCAAGGAGATCAAACAAAATTTGTTATTATAGTTATAAGAAAACAGCTTGGGCGTCGAAAAGGCATGTTCTCATCTCTATGCTGATTCTGGTACATTCCTACTGCATGACCTGACTATCCTCGATTTCATTTTCTATGAAAGGGCATTTTACTTAGCATATTTTTTCAGGGATATCGCCAAAAAATAACTATCCCTCTATTTAGCCTACAAGCATTATTTCGAAAAAACGAGCTTTTACATGAAAAACAAGGAGAAGATAGAACAATATGTAATCAATCTCCCAACATTCGACCAAAAAACCAACAGAGCACTCAATATGCTCTGGAAGGGATAGTAAAAGTTCATAAAATGATGATGTTCTCCTCTGTTTCATAAAAACCTATATTTGGTATCATCAACCAACCCATTAAAGCCCAATAGACGATAAATTGAGTGTACAAAGGACATTCAGGCTAATAACTTTAATAATTGCCACAGATGTAGGAAATAAATATATTCATTCATTTCTTGGCTTCGTTGAGAAGTTTTCCTGATTCTATTTTATTTTGGCTATTTTATTTTTTACGCGTTTCTATCGCCTTTTTTGATTTTGACTTTTAGGAAGTTTCTTCCATTTTGTCTTTGCTTCGGGACCGACTACTTTACGATTTCTTTTAGATTATGTGTTTCTTAGGTAACAGCTATTCCTTAGACTTGAGAAGCTGCATGGAGAGTGTCAATTTTTCGATAAGTTCACAATTCTATTTGATTCGTATCTGAGACATGAACGTAAATATTTCCTATATTTTCCATATGATTTTACCCTCGCGCTCTTTTTGAAAGAAACACTTTCCTCGAATAATTTTTCCTTAAACTTCAGTATTTCTTCTTCTTTTAGAATTTTATTCATTTTTTTTTTTTCAAGCTCTCTCACCTCGTTATTCAATGCCTCAATTTACTTTTCCTTCAGGTCTTTCCACAGCCTGATTCTTTGGATAACGATTTTCTGAGTTATGTAAAGTATACCATTTCATCATTGTAGGATTTCTCGAGAGTGATGTATTCGAGAAATCCGATGACCTTATCAAACTTCTTCTATTTAATAATAGTGGTTGCTTGCTTTTGGTATTATAATATATGGTTGATGCTTGCCCTCGACTATCTTTAATGCCGTTCAAACCGTTTAGCAATTGAGTCTATTTACTCGATTTCATGCTTCAAGGATCGAATGTACTCATGCACCACCTTAAAATCGAATTCCATTGCTATCTATTGATACTTCAAATAAAATCAAATCAAATTTATTAATTGGCCTATTTTATCAGATCTCAATCCCCGCGTCATTTCTGATTCTGTTTATTTCGGAGAAGAGAGATAAAAGGATGAACTGAACAAGGCAATGATCGAGGCTTCCCGAACAGTTAAAGACTGCTTTTAGTTTACAATTAAAGGAAAGTCGTATTATATTTAGTTTAACTGCTACTTTGTCCAATTAATTATAATGATTAGCGTAGCCAAATGGTCTTCTTCGAAGACGACAGACCCAACACTTCTCCCAGCATATTCAAGAACTATCTAAACATGGCTGTGTGGGAACTTCGGCATCGAGAGGCCTCGAAGTATGTCAACCAAGAGAATATCACCAAGATACTAGACATCGGCTGTTCCGAAGGCATGCTCATAAATAGACTCTCTCGCTCAGAGAAATCAGAACTCTTGGTTGGAGTTGATTTGGATCCAAAAGCTCTTGAAAATGCCTTGATTGTAAGTTTATCCTAATAGCTAGAATATACAGCCAGAACTAATCCAATAATAGATTTCTTACAGTCGCATCAGCCCTTTATACGTGAAGTTATATCAGGCCAATGTCTTTTAGAGTCTTCCACCAGAGTCCAAAGAGGTATAGTTAATAACAATGATTTAATTCATTGAGCATGTGGAATAAGCTTTGCAGCCGAGGCTTTCGGAGATTATATTTGGCTAAATAAACCCATAACACATCATCATTACGACGCCTAACTCCTAGTTCAATGCATGGTTCAATTTCAAAGAAGGCCAAATGAGGCATCCGGAACATTTTTATTAATGGGATAGATCTAGGTTTTAAGCGTATGTTAAATAAAACGCCTAAAAGTATTGCTACTAAGCCGAAATAATTGGCATAGGAGAACATTTAAATGACAACAAGCATGGGTGCTGCAGCCAGGGCGCCATTTTTAAGCGAAAGATGGCCAACTACACAGGCAAGTTTGGAAAAACCATTGAAAATGTCCACATTCACAATGTCGCGACTATTAAATACCCCATATGGAATTAACGGATACCCTCTTTGATCAAAATCCATTTGTTTGATACGATCTTTCGCCATAACTATTCGACATTGCAGGAAATCAGGGAAATATTCTTGCATTCCAAAATCGGCAAAAAGCTTTTGCTCTATCCCGAATTATGCAGCTTCCAAAACTTACCTCCATCATATCAAGGAACGCAAACTAAACCTCAGAGTGATAGTATTCAATTCACAAACGGATGCGATGAAGATTTTATTAAATCAGCAATCCTACGGCTAAAATGCTGTAGCTATCATGAATAAGATGGATATGTGGCTTACTAGTATGAAGATAGCGAGGAAGAAGACTAATAGCAATGCAAAGGCTATTCATTTGAGTAAGAAGTATAATTCCAAAATAAAGTCTAAGCAAGTGTAAAGTCCTCACAATCCAAACGAATCTCAAGGTTACAATGTGAGAACTTAAAGGCCATGCATCTATAATTATAAAAAAAAGAGAATAATGTCGAACCTTGTGAAATGAACGATGAGGAATGGTGATTCACAGGAAATACATATGAATTGAAATGCATAATTGACGGATCACAAAAATTGTGTATCCTTTATGAACACCTGACTTAATATCAATATTAAAATATTATGATCATAAGTGCATAGCAGACCTCGGTTTCACACCACTCCCCTTCTAGTTTCGACACTCATGAGTATCCAAAGTATATGCTTTCACTAACGAAGCCCTATTCGAATACGAGCCGAAAATATGACCCCGAGGCAATACTCTATCACTTATGCCTTATTCATCATATCCAGCATCATTTTTATTATCGCAGCAGTGGCAAACTGTAAGAATGAGATGATTTAGAAGATAGTTTGGTCGTAGAGAAGACAAACAAAACTGAACTAAGCAACACTTTGAGCAGAGGCTGTGAAAACCCGAGTTACTTCATAAACTAAACTCTGATTTGCTTGCCTTTTTCAGCGAATAATCAGAAAATTGGACTCATTATGAGAGGAACTTCGCCACTCAATCAGATGGCTTTTATTACAATCAAAACGAGTTCCTAGTTCGCAGCTGCGTTTAACAACACGCTGGTCAACGCCTCTTTATACTCTCTTGCTTTCACGAAAATAATCGACAAAGGCAAATAAATCGGAACATTCAAGCAAGGAAAGATTGTGGCGACGAAATATTTCCGATATGTCGGCAATTAAAGCAGCATTGGAACATACCGCCGGTTTCGAGAGAATGACTACCTCTTAGTGATTTAGTTTATGAACAGAACAACAGAATATGGATTCCCGAATGAGAGCCCTATTCTTCATGTATGATCTTGATGGATTTTTAGGCCTTTCTGGTGAACCCTAAAGCTACCTTGGCTGTAATTATCTTCAGAGGGCTGATGTTTGGGCTGATTCTTGTAAGCACTATCATTTTCATATGCATGTACTTAAAGGTCGCGCCAAATCGACGAATATTCGAACAAAAGTTAGTAGTTGGGCTATCGATTTCTACTCTGCTCTTCAACAACCCTTTATATGCTCTTGTTGTCTATCATTACTCGCTATATTGGTAATCTATTCATTGATTTAGGACAATTGTGGATTTTTTGTTGACTGTTCAATCCCTCATGTTCTGGATGGTCTTAGTCATTTACCTGTTCAGAAGAAATCGATCTTGCAGCAATTATTCGATGGCTTTTCGATTGTCCAAAGCGGAGAAAGCATGTTTGCTGGCTTTTGCACTTGCTTTTCTCATTATTTTCGTCACCTATTATATCACATTTGCCCATGAGTAATACAACAACAAAGAAGCATTCTTAACCTTCGCATTACGGGTTTCACCTCGGCTTGGAATAGCCACAATCATTGTATATGGCATTTGGGTCTGCTATGTGGTAGCCACGATAATTAGCAGGTACAGTAAAGCAGAGATGTGTACTTCGAGCAATGTTTCATCGTTATTGGGGATTGCAATAATCCTAACATCGTTTCCTGTTTCGATGAGCATCATTCTCAGCAACAATAGTTTTAATACCCCGATCGTAATGGCCATATACTAATACCTCATGTTCAATTTTAATTGTCTATTTGTGCAATATGTGTTTACGGGAGCTGACGCCAAGGAGAGTGAATCCTTCGAGATATAAAGATTTGTGAAAGTGGACAATAGCTAATTTTAAAACGAATCATAAATTGATATAGGAGAAATTGGTATAGATAATGCTAGGAAAAGGCTATCATGATCCAATAATCATTCTCTACTTTATTCTATTTATTGACCTGGACCATTTTTATGGATATTCGAATGTATCTCGGTGCAACATAAAACTATATAATAGAATTATGATTTCAATAGATCAGCTAATGAAAAAAGAACTATATTGAATCCCCCTCTGTGAAAAATTCAACATAGGGAACCCATTCCTCAAGTGGTTCTTCGCAATTTGTGTGCTCCTTATATACTTATGGCATGAAGGCTTTGACTTATTCTTGGTTCTAAATAATCCAAGAAACTGTTGCTTCGGCTTTGTTCATTTGTATTCTCACGAACTCTTTGACTCGAAATAGTTTTTGGGGAGCTTCGGATTTAATTTTGACTAACGAACCATCTAAACTCTTCCCATTAAAGTAAACCTTCTGATTATATCCAAATAATCCCATAGATCCGACCTTCTTCCACAGTGATTCTCCTTATATTTTTCGCGCAGTACTTTGGTCGTGACCATCCCGATGAATATAAAACTATTCTTGGAATTGCCGATCTGCATGGTTAAAGATTTATTTTTCATGGAGCTTTGAAGCACAGCTAAGTTTTAACTGGCCGCATCAGACCCATTCTCTTAGACTTCCATCGATAGTAGAAATGGACAGATTTGGGTCCATTAGTTTGCTAGTTTGTGAGACACATGCAAGTTTGCTAATGTACTTTTTTTTAAGTGGCTCTCTTTTGTGAATTTCACTTAAAATGACTGATTCACGAAAGTTAAATAATCCTTCGGCTCTGTAAAATCATCGAAAGGGTATCGGCCTCCAGTTCTGATGCCACTGTTGTTGCTTTCAACTTCATGAATGATTGATTCGCTCCTATAACTAAATTTGCCTCTTCCAGTTTTTGAATCTACTTTTGTTCATTAAGAATGTTTACGATACTGGCCACTTGGCTCTATTGATCGTTCGACTGGCTCTCAGATTCACGATGATGCATTCTATCCTCGAACGACAGAACTTATTGACTTTCCTTCGAAGGCGCCAGAACATTATAATAGTTTTGACGGTTTCCTTCAATATCCTCTAACTTTTTAAAAATCTCTTCAATTGCAAAACTCAGGCTTTATATATTCGCTTCAATTTCTTTCAATTGAAGGTTTTCCTTCCGCACTCTGAACTGTGAAGAGTCGATGGTTGGCAAGGTATTCTATGTTCGAAACCCAGTGGTTCTTTTTTTAAGTCTGGCTAAATTGAAAGTTTGGTAGTCCGACTCCGATGACTCTATTGGGGATCTATCACCAGTTGTGAGCACTTGATGATAGACATGGTTTAAATTATTCGAAGGCTTCTCACATTCGAAATCCCGCGACGGAGGGGAGTCATGATTCACATTCAAAGCATAATTTGAAACTTGTTCTAAGTTTTAAGATTGCGGCTTTACCCTGTTGATCGCTAAGGGCGTCGGGAGTGTGTAATCCTTGGAACTAGAAAGCAGATTTGACATATCCTTGATAATGCTCATGATGACTTCAGTATCAATCGCTTTGGGTTTTTTTTGCTGATGAAGTTTCAAACTGATTACCTACTTTCCTGGCGCAATTATTTAAATAACTGCTCGATGAGGGAAAACATGATAGTTTTATTTTTGTATCAGCAATTTTAGTATGTTTGCAGGGGATAAGCCCTCCAAGGGCCTTGAAATTTCGATGAAGTAAATTTTATTCAAGTGTAGTCCCTGCAAAAACTTTATTTGTGTTTTGAGTCTGCCACCGATTATTTTGCATAGCATTTCATACTCCTCAGTTTTGTCATAAGCATAGTTTATCCCATTTTACTAATCTTCCCCATCGATACTTTACAACTAGAGCTTGATGCGATGGTACTGGACTGGTCCATGGCGACTAAGAGGCAATCGCCTGCTTTTGCATCGATCTTCCCAGACATTTATGGTGCCATTAGTATGACATTTTATTTCATTTTTTCAGATGAATGAGCAAAGCATGTACATTTTTGATTGTTATGAGGGTTCACTATGATCACTTATGACCCCCAAGGTATGCCCATATATTTCATAGTCATGCCTGAA
>NW_028281991.1:0-42509 GCF_059751285.1 Brachycentrus maculatus
TCCCAACCCCAACCCCAACCCCAACCCCAACCCCAACCCCAACCCAACCCCAACCCCAACCCAACCCCAACAAAGCTGATGTGGAATTGTCTTTAAATGATCAAATGAAACTATATATTTGTTTCTAGGGTGATTATAGGACATCATCGTTAGCAAATCAATAACATTAATGACACAGCTGAATCAAAACGTCCAATAGTTCGCCATCTCATAAAAGTCAAAGAATACAAATTATATTAGGTATAAAATAATGAAAAGTGAAATAAATACTAATTAATTTGGATGTATAACAAGACTGCGATTTCAACATAGCATTTCAGTTGAAGATGCTTGTTGCTGATAAGCGAAAAGATTAAGCCTAAAATTCTCGCATGGCTCCAGTAATCGATAAATGCAGAATTAGCGAAAACCTTGTTAATGTGTAATTATAGAAATATCAAATGATCGGATTTCGATGGCCTAATATTTTATCGATTAGGCTGATATCTAGTTAAGATATTTTTGTTGGAATAACTGCATAGTAAATAGAATAAAACATGACAAAATAAAAACCCACATAGCAAGTACTCGCGTTCCATTGATTGTGTAGGGCATCACTCATATTGACACTCATATTGACACTCTTGTTGACACTATTATCGTGTGAAGGAGTCTTGGTGAGGTGGAAAACTTATTAATGATATAGTTTTCTGCAGATTTATATAGATATATTTAAAATGAGCCATCCCAGGGAAGTCCCTCTTTCTCAGAATCCCACTTACTCGACAGGCAATAATTACTACAACGCACCCAACAATGACCAATACTCCACTTCCAATAAATACAAGCTCAATGCCCAGATCCCCAATCATGATATTAATCAGCCAACCTTCAAGGAAAGGAATAAGGCAATGTATGCTTCCTCCATGCAGTTCAGCAATTCCGGTTCCACTGCCCAAAGTTTGGATTCATTCGGCAGGAATGTCGTCGAGTAGAAAACCAGAGATATCAGTAGCGATCCAAGCAATTGGAACCAAGATAAAAACAAGGCATTCTTCAATACTTATGCAAATCAGCCCAACCACATCAACGAGCCAGCCATAGAACGATTTCCAGCATTCAATCTAGGTCCTAGCAGAATCGAACAGCCTCAGAACATCCAGTCGAACCCCAATGAGACTCCGGAAGAGAAAAGAAAGCGATAGCTCCTGGAAATAAAGAAGCAGCTCGATGATCTCAATAAGATAATGGTGAACAGAGTAAACCAGAAAAAAGAGCAATCCGAAAATGGCAATTATGCCCCCATGAGGCCAGCCGAGTACAGACAGAAAAACCCACTGGTCTCTCAGTCAGTTATCTTCCAAGGCTCTGACTATTCATCTCCTCAATCTTTCTCCTCCTAAAGGCCTCAGGCCTCTATAGACGAACTTTTTGCGAAGAAAGTAGTCAACGAGCGCAAAGGATCTTTTGAGGCTGACGAGTCTCGTAAACTCCAATCGAAGGTCCCATAGCCTAGTCTTCAGTATCCAAAGTAAACTCAATACAAGGTTCCGCAAAGCTGGTAAGACAAGCCAAAAGTGACAGCTATTCAACAAAACTTCTCAAATAATAGCAATAACAACAATTTTAATAGCTATAATAGCAACAATACTAACAGTAAAGACAAACTGAACAGCTTTCCTCTTCATAATACCTATCAATAATCTAAGCTTCCCGAATAGCAAAACTATACTTTCTCGCCCAAGACACAACCAGTTTCGACTCAGCCTCAGCAATTCTCTGAAAAATCCAAATACGAATTAAAATAGCCAAATACTCTGGGTAACATGAACCGGAACGCAAACTTCAACGCTGCTGGTGGAAATTATACTAATAACGCATATTTAGGCCAAAACGCACAAAATACAGCGAGCAATTATAATTCTTATCTCCCGAACAGCAAAAGTGCTGAAGTGACACAGAATAGTCGAACCGCTCCAACATACTCAGCTGATCCAGTGAAGCCTGCTTATTAGGAGCTAAAGTAGGAGTAGAAGGCCTCAGTCGGGTTTAAAAAGAAGAAGCAGCCTGCGATTTTTGACTAAATTTCGACCGCAAACCAATTTACTATCCCGAAATAAGAAAAAAACTAGAAAAAGTTTGGTCTGCACAAGACTGATTCAATCTTTGATGAGCCCTTGAGCCAACCCATTCAATTGAAATAATTTAAAAAATCCGATTTTTCGATCGGTAAAAGCCTGGGGAAAGGGCAGTTCGGTGAAGTATTACTAGTGCAGCATAAGCAGACTGGGTTCTTATGCGGACTAAAAGTAATGGAAAAGAAGCAAATAAGATAGGAACAATATGTAGGCCAGATTGCTCGAGAGCTCAGTATTCAGTTCTATCTGTCGCATCGTAACGTGGCACCCCTTTATGGCTATTTCTCAGATTAAAAGCATGTTTATCTCCTGATTTAGTATTGCATTGGGGGGCAACTTCTTTCTAGGTTGCGCGAGGAACGCAGAATGAACGAAAGAGACGTGGCCTTGATAATGAAGCAAGTCTGCGAAGGAGTCGACTATATTCACAAAGAGTTAATTATTCATCGGGATATCAAACCTGAAAATATACTGTTCAATTATGGCGTTGTCAAGATTTCAGACTTCGGGTGGGCAGTCTACCGGGGATTAGGTCTGAGGAAAACTGCTTCGGGGAGTCCTCTATACTACCCTCCAGAGATCGTGAAGGGAGAAGAGTATGACGATAAGATCGATGTCTGGAACATCGGCATGATGACATATGAATGTCTGCTGGGCAAAATTCCATTCAGAATCTATACTGAAATGGATTTAGATCGAATTGTAATGTTTTGATTATTCAGGTTTCCGATGACATAACTTTCCCGGAGTACGTCGATGTTTCAGACGAGGCCAAAGATTTTATCCTAAAGACCATGAAGAAGAAGGGAGAGGAACGGATGTAGATCCGACAAATGTTGCGGCATCCATTCATTGCAAGGCAAAAAGATCCCAACCCCAACCCCAACCCCAACCCCAACCCCAACCCAACCCCAACCCCAACCCCAACCCCAATTATGTATCGAATTTAATCTCTCCCTGTATTATGAATGAATTATCATCCATAAGTACTCCTACGAAAATAAATATAAATTATGAGTTGGAATTGGTGTATCGGAGAAGACACTTGGGAGGAAGTTAATGCTGGGAGAGATACCAAGGAGCCGAGTCATATGCAGATCTAAGGAACCAAGCCGCAATCTATTGGCCTCCGTGATAGAATTGCGAGAAACATTCAAAAAATGAAAGACCATAAAACATCCTTAAAACCGCAAAAGATAAAAAAATATGAGGAAACAGTTCAGCTGCCAACTCCCTTCCTCAATAGGTCGCCTCTACCCAATAGATCGCCTTTATTTAATAGATCACCTCTATCTTTTTATTCCAAAAAGGATAATACTCTCAATAAAAATCCGGATAGGCCCAATAATTAGCATTGCTATTATACCAGATAAATTGCATATATCAGGCCTGTCCAAGAAAGAAATTATCATCAGCATCACTTCCATCACAACTCTGCTCTTATTGAAAGCCCGAGACCCTCACAGAATATGTATAGGACTATCCGAACAGCCGATTTGATAAGCTCACATGCTCCTTAATACTTTCCCAGAAGGACATAAATAGACTTCCAAAAGGAGAGCTTCTAAAAATAATCTTTTCATACCATGGCCAACAATTGTACGACTACACCATCTTAAATTTTGGCCATTAATCAAAGCCACCACCAAAATAATTTCGGCTGCAACCTTGATCCCTCAACGAGAGGCAAGCCTATCTATTTGAGCAACGTGTAAAAAAAAGAGGTAAGTCTTGAAAATGAATTAGTTCAACCTTTCACTCTGAAAAGGGAGAGAAGCTTTGCTGTTGTTTCGATGAGAAATCCAGATATTCATGAACTTACTTGTTTGGAAGGCCATAGTCAATTTTGCCATTAAGAATTGAATATGAATGCAAGTTGCGCATAGAAGAAAAAGCCACAGTACGAGCCAAACATCTCATAAAAACATAACAAAAGCTGTTTAGTAGCTCTAACGCCTTCGACGAGGCGCAATAATTTATAAGTGATTTAATGCAAAAAAACTTCTTCGATTATAGATAGTTAGCAATCAGATGAAATGTCAGAAGTCATCATGACCTAAAATGACTTCCTTTAGGATAAGCTTGCAGAACGCGAGCGGAATGTGTTCTTTTAAATAGATTTCGAAGATAACGCAGTCCTGGCAAATTCTGAGAATAAGGATTGGCGTTCACAAGAATCTCACATTTGATTCTTTGTTACATTAGTATTACATCTTGATTTGCAGGCATACATCGCCTGTATTTCTTGTCAATCTACATAATACTTAAATCATAAATGATAAATCAATAAAACATAAATCAATAAAACATACATAAATAAGATTATTCGGTCGATCATGTCTTTGCTAGAAAATAATGGTGGCTCAATTTCTGAGGAATAGATAATTCCTTTCGGTGAGCAATCCAAGCTGATCCACAAATAGTAGCTCAAAGATTTGATTTTGGCTTACCAAAACTAAAGCGAGAAAGGATACTATTCTTTTGAAAATTGGAGCAATCTCCATTATGGAGCCTTCGGTTTGGCAAATAAGCTATCGCAAACTGTGCTCAATTTATGGAGAGTTCTCAAGCTTATCAACTTTGGCGATGATTTTATTCCCACTGGGCTAGTTTATGATACTTTAGTCACTTTAATGCTCATGGCCGTCGACATTCAGAGTGATACGGAGAAGAATAAAATACTAGACGAGGTTTAGTCATTGCTGAAGTCTATATTCTTTAAGTTCATTGAGTTTAATGGCAAGTACCTATCCGAACGAGAAAAAGATGAACTCGCATTTTTTAAGGTCATCAGACCCGTTGCAGAAGGCTACAGAAAAATCATATACTCGAACATCCAGGAGAACTCGAAGCAGAACCAACTTTAAGAGCAGTAGATCACCAGAAACGAGCAGCTTTATAAGATGCACAACGTCTTTATCTACAAGAAGAATCTGTAGAAGCTGAAAAAAATCGAAGAGGAGTTTAAGCAGTGCACATTCTAACCGGATTTATCCTACACTTCCAGGGCACAGGTCATGGCGCAATCTCGTTACCTCGAGCCATCCCGACTATCAACAGCTTCCAATAAATACAATGCCAGTTCTCATTTAATCCCCAATCCCCAATTCGTTATTCCTGAGGAAGATGAAGATGATGCCAAGCTCTTCAGGGCCAACCCTGTTCCCACCTATCCCGAAGCTAACCCTGTCGGAGCGAACGAACACCTGGAACGCATGCAACGCTCTCGCTAAATCAAACGCATAAATTCGCTTCGAGTATATTCTCAGACAAATAACCCAAACTCGAAGAAATAAGTGAAGTAGTTTAATATCGAGCAGAGGGACCGGTCCAGGAAATAAAAGATGCTGAGCAGCTATAAGATACTATTCCTGATCAGGGTGGAAGTGGCCAAGAGAATATACAGCATAAAAGTAAGGCAGAATATGGGAGTGGGTGATGTTGTTCGTGCCATCGAAATGATGGTTGGGTTTAAACATCCAGAAATATAATAGATAGTCAAAGGCTACTTTATAAACTGGTAAATGAAGACAAATCAAAAGAAATACCCCAACGTCAGATAATTCGACTATCAATAAAACTATGAATGATTTCTATATTCATATCTTATCATTAATATGAGGCTTAAATCATTCCCATAATAACTCCACATCGTAAATGGGTACGCTATTGTTTTTATCTGTCTGCAAATAGCTCAACCTTTCATCATAATGTTCCAATGAGTCTCCGGCCTTTATGTCCATCAGTTTCGCTAATTCTTCGGACATATAATGAAGGTTTCTTTCGTCCACAACGAGTGCGTTTTCAAAGCTTGGGAGAGCATAGGAGGCTGCTGCTTGATTTTCTTTAACGACTTCTTTTTCAGCATCCTTGAGTGAATGTTCCCATCCTTCTCCATCATAGATATCAATCCATTAGTCTAAGTCTATTTATTTTTCCTGATTTGCATCCTACTTTGGTTCGTTTATTTCAGGCCTAGTTCTTTCGAACCTCACTCGAACGACGTGGCTCGTTTGTTTGATGGCGTCAAATAAAGGTCTGTCTTGTGGCACAAAATCTACTTTTGGTTTGATTTCCTCCCTTTTCTTATCGATTTAAACTGCTTCATAAGATTATATCACGACTTCCTCTTACTTTTTCGGCTCAGGCAAGCAATTCAAGGAAATATTCAGCAATGCTTTCTTGATTTTTGCATGCAACTCTGAGGGTATGTTGTACCTTGCATTTTCGAGTAGAGTCAAATCTAAACTGATTTGAGAAGCTACTTCTTCAATTAATGCGTCTTTGTTTTTCATGAAATCGATTTAGTTTTCATTCATTTTGCTTCTCAGCCTTTCAATCTTTTCTGCGTGCTCAGAACTGAAGTTAATTTCCAATTTCGCACTCATTTCCTTCAATATTCGATGAAAAATTGCTTCAACCTATAATAAAACTATTTCTTACTTCTTCATTCGTAAATTTATGCTCAGTCGAGATTAGAATAGCCACAATATAATTAAAAAGTCCTCCTGCGATTTGCACTGTGTCATGTGAGTTCTTTTTATCGGTTAGTCCATTACCAATACTGCTACATTTTAAAATCTTTTCGACTTTTTCATACTTTTCTATTTCTTCTGATGCTTTGTTCGCTTTTTCTTGCCTTTATTTGTTGAGCTGAAGCCGCTCCTTTCTGATTTTTTTTTTCATTTTTCTCTCTTCGTTTTATTCTCGAATGCGCTCCCTTTCGTTAAGGATTTATTTTCGCCTGTTTTTTTACTTTTAAATGGATTTTAAATGAGCCTCCTCCAGCTAATTTTGGTTTTATTTTATCATGGCTTGGACGGCTTGCCCAACCCGTAAATCTTGGTCGATGTTTTCTCTGATTTGTTGGTACAGCCATGCTTAATATTGGATTCTCAAACTCAAGAAGGTATCTGAACGCAAGTATCCATCCTCCTCGAGTTCACACAAAACCTCGGACTTCAAATTGAGGAGAGAATGTTTGGCGTTTTTGCGACTCATCAGCTTTTTGGCAGCTTCGATTTTATTTTTGGTGTAGATGACCTTTTGAAGTTTTCTTCTTTCGACTTACTATTTTTTTCTCTTGCTCTTGTTCTCTAATCTTTGGGTGACCATAAGTTCAGCATTTCTTTTCTTCTGGTATGCTTCCAAATTCGCTTTTTTTTATGTTTTCTACTTCTCCTCTTGAAGTTCGTTAATTGCAGTGACAACAGAGCGCCCAACTAAAATTTCGAGGAGCGGCTGAACTTCCAAATCAAAATCAAATAAATCCTATTTTTATATTTGAACGCCGTAATCAAGCCCCCTCTACTTGAGTCTGAATTACGGGTATGGCGCTTCATCCACATAGTAATCTCTATCGAGCTACTTTTAATTTTCAGGCTCTTGGCCCAAAGTTTAGAATAAATTGTCATCATTTTCATCTTCATCTTCATTTTCATCGTATTCCATATCTTATTCATATGTTTCACGATATTTTTTGCGGGGCTACATGGCCTTTGGGACTGCATAGAACCCGTATTGGTTCGACGATTGGTCCGATTGATTTATCATACAGAAATAATTATTATTTAAGTTGCACATTTATTCTCATACTTAAATCACTCAATTAGACGTTTGAGCTAACATTCTGCATAGACCTTTTTCTGGTTATTTCTGAAACAGAAGTAAGATCATTTGAAGTAACGTGAAGCTAAAATCTGATTAATTCAAATAATTGACTATTATCTCATATTAAATCTGTAATGTATTTATCGGCATTTTCTGATTAAAATTCTGTTATAAATACTCAATTCGAGATTACATTGTTTATTATTTATTCCTTTGATAATAATGCTAAAGACTTTGCATATTTTATATGGAATTGGATATAATTTGATCACCTTTCTAAATATTTGGGGATAATACCTTTGAGTCGATATCTCTTCAACTTCGACGGAGAATGCCGCTGAGATTTTTTCAGGATTATAATAAAGTCGAAGTTTAATAAGATTAAATAAAGCATAATGATGCTACTGTCGGTTATCTTACTTTTATTCAACTGCTTCACTTTTTCTGCTTCACAAGCAGTCGTAATCGATAAAGAACTGTTAAATGATCCGTCACTGCTTCTCATAATAAATAACCATTTTGGGTGCCAAAGGTGGGAAGATCAGACTTGCGTGTAATGCTCAAGCCGCTATTTTTTTAACGATAAAGGAGTCTGCTCGGAAGTAAAACCTTCGTGCAAAACATTCAATCATTAATTAGGGGTATGCTAGGCCTGCTATCAAGGCTATTAACTGAGTAGGGGCAGCTGCATTCTCTTAGATTTAACAAAAAGCCCAGATAGAGGCTGTAAGTTATGGAAGGATGAGCAATGTGTAGAATGCTCGCATCGATATTACTTTAATTTAAATAAGGCTTGCCTTCCTGTTAATGACCTTTGCAAAACCTGGAGCTTGATCAATGGAGATTGCACGTCTTGCTTTGAAGGTTATTCAACAGATAAGGATGGACAATGCGTTTTTGATCTGAAAAATTTCAGGCCTTCCTCGACTGATCTATGTGCGAAATGGAATTATCAAAATGGAATTTGCCTGGAATGTGTGTAAAGAGCATATTTTGATGAATTTGCCAAATGCAAAGCTATTGATGATTTATGTCTTAGTTTCGATAGAAATGGCGAATGCACAGCCTGTTACAAAGGATACTCATTGAATCAAGGAAAATGCCTCATCTAATATTAATTAGCGCCTGAGGATTTAGGATGTGAGGTATGGGATAAAGCAACTTAAATCTGCTTGAAATGTTCATTCCGGTGGAGTTTTTAGAATGGAAAATGCTCTCCTTTGGATGATTTTTGCTCCTCCTGGAATGACATGAAAGATTGTACAGCCTGCTACACTGGCTATGAATTAAGGCAAAAGCAATGCAGAAGGTCCTCAGTTCGAGAAGTAGCTGACAAAGGATGCAAAACTTGGGACTGGGATAACAAAAAATGTCTTTAATGCTCGTTTCGATGGACTTTCCGAGATTCTGTTTGTGTGCCCGTTAGTGATGAGTGCTTTGAGCATAATAAAGAAGGAGAATGCATCAACTGCTTTAAAGGCCATCATTTAGTGAGAGGAAAGTGTATTAAAGGTAATCCATATTGTATATAAATTCGAGAGGATGGAACATGCACAAACTGCTACGTGGGAGCTGTGCTCTACAAATAAAATTGTGTCAGGCTTGCATCTCTTGCCGATCTAATTCTCTACTCGAACCACGAATGCTGCCCCCAAGAAATCGAACAACTCATGGCCAGTGGAGCGATAAAAATAATTTCATGAATTGATTTATTTATTCACCAATCAGTATTTTTTATATTCTCAGACATCACCAAAGCATGAAGTTTCTTAGTAGTAAGACGACGAAAACTAAGAAAACCAGGACTACGATCCAGAACAAAAGAATTCTGTTGAAGATCGGCTTTCTTGTTTCATTTCCTTAGGAAGATCGAATATTTTAACTTTGGATCGCACTATTGCTCCTTCTCAAATCATCATTACTTTGACTATTTAGGCCTTGAACTTCCTTAATAAAGTCTTAATAGTCGTCGTTAGGATGCTGCTTCATTAGTTGAGTGGGTGATTCTACAAGTGCCGCTGTAGATATGTTTGCTTTTTACTATTTATTCTTTGATGCTAGTTGCTTCCTCTGCTCCTTTATCCATGCGAGCTGAATATTATACCTTTCCAAGTATTTAACTATTTTGGGAATCGGGTGGCTCTTCATCCACTCGAGCCATAGGGTGAAATTGGATTTCGAACTTGGGCTTGCTGCTCCCTTCGATGTAAGTAATCGCGTTAGCAAGGCTTTATATTCAATAGACTAGCTCTCATAGGCATAGAGCTTGAGGAGTGAATAAATTTTACTGCTGTGCCTTTTTAGGAAATCCTATTAGTATTTGTTAAGCCAGAAATCCTCCTGCATTTAAACATATTGCATTAGTTTTTATTTAGTTTTTTAGTTTTTGGATTGCTCGGTTTCATTCGGCTCGAAACTGCCATCGATGCTGTTTTGCCTTTCCTTCCTCTTTTGCTCATCCTTCTTGGTTTGTTCGTCCTTCCTCTTTTGGTCGTCATTCCTCTTTTCCTTGTCCTCGCTACCAATCATTTTGGGTAGCTGCACCTATTTAGGGGCTTATTCCTTGAGAGCAGAGTTCTTTTGAAACATGAATTTAAACCACTATTTCTCCTTGAGCTGCTCTTTATCATAGATCTATTTTGCAGTTTTCATTTCCTGAAGAACTGAGGGGTCTTTGCTGAGCTTATATGCTTAGCTTAGCTAGAGCATACCTAATTTAAAATCATTACTGTCTCTGTTTATGTGCTGCAGATAGGCCTGCGCTTTTCGGTAGTGCCCCTTCGGAGTTTATTTTATTTTCAGAGCTTAGTTTGCGCTGTATATCGCTTATTTTTGCCTCTTTAGCTTGGTCAAGCAGTGACAGATATTCAGATAAATTGAAATGAGGTTTTCCTAATATTTAGCCTTCGAATCCGAGCCCAATTCATCTGCATTATAGAAACAATGCTTAATGTCGCTGTCTTTCATGTTTTAATATGAAGAAGTTTAAATATACTTGAAGATGCTGAGAGATTCCTCATACTTATTCTCTGCCTCTTCATAGTTGTCTGATTTGAAGAGAGAATTGCCTGCGTGCCTGAGCTTTATTGAGACTCTCAGCTGGTATTGGAAATGCTGTTTGCGAATGGTCTGATATTTGGCTGAATAATTAAGCCCTGCCTTGATGAAATCTGGCAGTTTCTCGTACTATTTTCTCTAATTTTTCAATTGTGATTCTTTCAATTGCGTGGCCTATGTGAATATTTGCTGAAAATGCTCCATCTTTTCTGGAATTATAAACTGATCCGAGTTTTAAATTATTATAAATCACTACTGCACAAATGAAAATATATTTTAGCAGTGATTAATTAGCGCATGCATCACACAATGCAACATCTTTTTGAAGCTATTGAATTATGCGGCAATTAGTATCATAAAAATATCGTTGTTATTCTTAGAGTCTTCTTTGGACCTTTACCAAAAGTCAACGATGATGCAATGCGAAATAAAATACATGCATGCTCCTCATCTTGCCTAAAATATTTTATTGTGCATGCTTGAAATAGCAATGGTGGTTATTAAAGATTTTAAATAGCAAAAATACTGGTGGAAGATCATTCTACATTCATTTAAAAGCCAAAGACAATTGAATATCACTTTGCACTTTTTAATAAAATTATCAAAATTTACTCTCTGTTAATTTCTTCGTTAACGAGTCAAAAACCAATTGAAAAACCAAAGGCCCTCGTAAACTTCTGCCTTACAGAAATTTTAAATGGTTTGGGCAATGCTGACACTATCTTCTATGTGGTTTGATTACAAATATAACATTATAATCATTACGATCATTTTCTTGCAATTTTAATGACAACGAGGAATTCTTCCTGTTAAAGATGTTACTGGGGCTAGGAATTGGTCGCTAGATTTCATCAGATGGTCAGTATTGCTTGCTGCTCCTCAAAGTAATTAACTCGCTTGCCTGAAATCGATATTGCCCACGCTGATAATAATAAATGGGTTAATAAATTATTTTACTTTTGCTTCAGCTTTTCACTTTTCACTCGATCGTGAATTTATGTAAGATAACTTTTCGGCTGCGGTTTGGGGCCTTCAGGATAATTAAAAATATCGATAAATGCAAATAATAAGTTTGAGATAAAAATATTAAAATACTTTCATATCTGTTCTGGTTTGAGGGATAGGAACAACCAAGTGATAGCCAGACAGTAAAAGAAGAAATGATGGCCTTTTTGCTTGTGATGTTAGATTTCTCGCGAGTTATAAATTTTGTAAATTATGGAAGAGAGTAATAAATAATAATACTGAATCAATGCAAGCCAATCTGCAGGCTAAAAGTGCTAAAGTTGTTATGGATAACCGTGTCGATCTTGCTTAACTCTCCATTTCATAAATTTGGGGAAATCAATTTTTGGAAGAGAGTTCGCATTTCCAGTATGAATAGTATTTGATCGAGGCAATTGACCAGCATTAGATCGATAAAAATCAATAGTATGGCCTGTGTTCTACTCATACGCGCAAGAGCAACCTCAAGCTCAGCCATAATCATGAAGGAGATCAATTGCATAGTCGTCCATCTGGCATTCGATCAGCCATCGTAGCCCACTCGTCTCTCGAAAGGAACTACGGCTTAACCTTCAACAAACTTATCAAAAGAAAGAAGAGCATTTCCACAGAGAAGTCAGGGTTTCGGCTAAAATCTGCGATTAAGAAGCTTTAGTATGCAAAGTCAATGGCTAGCATTCAGTAGTGTTAGTATACAAATTCGGTGCCCAACACTCAACAGTGTCCGTATACTAAGTCGGTGCCCAACATTCAACAGTACACGATGAAGGCTATTCAATAATCGAAAACCAAGCCAGTCGTTAATTCATTCGTCAAAGCCTCGAAGACAGTCTCTCTAAAAAACAGAAATTCAAAGTCGTGTATTAAGACTACACTTCATGAAATCCCCGTAAAACTCACAAATTAAAACCAAACCTAAGCCTTATATAAGAACTTCTACCACTTGAGGCCCGATTAAATCAAAGTATAAATCAACGATTTTAGTAATACTTTCTCTTATTTAGATTGCATGATCATCGATAACCCTAGTGCATCAATAAAGTATGAAGGCAGCCTCAGGTCTGTTGTGATCCAATAGCCCGATGCAACAGCTGAAAAACACTATCATGCGTCTAATCAAGGCTCGGAAATTGCACACCTAAATGATCCCTATATGGTTTCTTCGAGGATTTCAGCTGTCGCAGATAGCAGGATTTATGAAATCAAAAGACCTTGTAGCTTCGATAGCCGAGACTAATCGATATTCTCAAAATAGACAACTGATGGGTTGACTGATTCATTTATTTTTTCAAGTGACAGCGCCAAGACGATTCGCAGAGACTTGAAACTAAACCCAGCAAATATGTAACACCAAAGAGCCGCGAAAAAGAACAAGCAATAAGCTGACCAGTGCTATCGAAACAGTACACGGCATCAAAATGCTGATGAAAAGTGCGACGAGTATTATGTTCATGGAATCTCCACAACGCGAAACCTAAAACGAGCAAGTTTCCTTGAATGAACTGAGTTCTTATTTTAGGCTAGGAATAATATTACAATATTGATTTACTTTATTCCATATTTATTTTTAGATAGATGACTTTTATAATGCCTCTCGTTTATACATCTTTTATTGGCATTAGTTGGAAAGTATTCCAGAGTGGAATTTAATCATAGGTCTAGTCGATATGGTTTGGATGTAGCATAATTAATTGAAAGCAGAATTTAAGCTATAATCAGGAGCATATCCAAATTTATAATAGAAGTAACCGACGAAAGCAGGGTTTTATTGAAAATACTTATTTCTTCAAGGAGGGATGAACAATTTGATATGTAAATTCCTCCAATAAACAAACAGGAAGGATGAAATTCGTAAATTTTGTTGTTCCTCTTGGAATCTTAATATTCAGTACCTCATCCAACATTTGAGCTGATGGTCAATACATGGCTATTATGCATAATATTAAAAGCAGCAATGATTCAAGACAAAATAAAATTTGAGCTAATCAAAATGATGTTAGAGTAGCGGGGGTACAAGGTTATACAGCCCCTTGGTCGTGGCTCTTTTGGAGAAGTTCTTTTAGTTGAAAACGCCAAGTAAAAATCAGTCTATTTTAGGGGTTAATTGTTTGCCGCGAAGGCAATAAGCAAGGCATTTCTTCGTAAAAAGGCGTACCTTTAAAAATATGTTGCGCAATAATGCGAAATCATGGCCAAATTGAACCATCCCAACATAGTCAGAAATTTCTAATGCCTTCAATGTTAGTAAAATTTAATACAGGCAATTACTTTTTGGTCCTCATCAACTAATACTGCAGTGGAGGGAACCTGCTTAAATTTCAGGCCAAGCTTCCAGGCAAACGAATATTACTCAATTTCGCAATAAAAATAATTGCTGATGTAGTAAAAGCCCTCAAAGCAATGAATGACCTTCAAGTCGTCCATCGAGATATTAAATCGGAAAACATTTTGGTGGACCGAGAAGATACAAGCATACAAGCCCCTATATTCAAAGTGACTGACTTCGGATTCGCTCGATCAGTCAGTGTATCAAATGCAAAGACACTTTGTGGGACATAAAAATTTATGGCCCCGTAAATATTGTACCACCAGCCATATGGACAGTAAGTGGACATTTGGTCAACGGGTGTCGTTTTTTACTTTATGCTTTTCGCTGAGTTTCCGTTCAAGGGGTTCGAAATTAAAAAATAAATCGAGAAGAAGTGCAAAAACAAATTCGATTTGCCGTTTCATCTCAAGAAGCTGTATAACAATAAAAGCCTCGAGGATTTTTTTGCCCAGATCTTCCAAGTGAACAGGTAGAAAAGAATAAAGCTCACCGAAATCCCATACCACCCGCTTTTTGCTGACCGTAAGTAAGAGCTGCTCACAGATATGAACATCAGCAGCTCGCCTTCAGCCGAATAAAGCCTCGGGGCTATAAAGCTCATGCGAGAAAACATTCTAAAAGAAGAAGAGAATTTATTACTCGAGGATACTCACAGTGAAGTCGAAGCCGAAGACATGACTTGTGCCTTGTTTAAAAAAAGGACTCCGTTCCCTGAGTCTTAAAAGAAGTTTGAAAGATAAATTTAATAGATCAAGCTTGAAATAGACAGAATAGAGTATTTGAAGGAGAGCACTCAGGCTATTTTTGAGACGTATCGATAATATTTGTTTTACTCAGAAAGAATCGCGACGAGCTTTTATTTGCTGAAAACTGCGCTATTGTTAGGTCGGCCTTTATTGGAATCTCTCGATAAGTTCGATATTCCTGAATCTTTGAAAGAACTCAAAATTCCGCCCCAGAAATGGACAGCCTGCACTTTATCCAAATAATATACTAAGCAGGTCGAGAGGCTGAAGGAGCTCATCTTGGAGATCGAGAATAAGTATGAGGATACTTACTTTTATACTTCCCGCATCCTATAACAAATTTCGATATAGAATTTCGTAAAGAGCTTTAGCTTTGAAATAGGCAACAAGTTTGAATAAATAAAAGTAGGGTATAGATCGACTACATCCCATATTTTCAAGAAACTGACTGCCAATGAAGACATCGATCCGAAGCTGCTGATAAAAATGCAAATGAGGATATTTTGCTGCCACATGATCAATCGAATATTCAACCGTTATACGGTGCAAAAAACATTCAAGGCCTTTCACAGATGGATGCTTAGCAACAAAATCGAATATCCTCAGAGTTTTGACTTAGTTTACTTTCAGAAATGGGTTATAGAGTAGACAGAAGATAACCTTCGGGAATAGTTAAAAATTCCCAACCCCAACCCCAACCCCAACCCCAACCCCAACCCCAACCCCAACCCCAACCCCAACCCCATGAGGCCAAAGCATGTCACAAACAAATCATAATACTATTTATATCTTTGCAAATAATAGTAGCAATACATTTAAGCCTATATAATATGTCATGCCATCTTTCTCGCATCAGGGTAGAGCTGTTCGAAATAAGCGGCATTCATCGTCTTTGTTTCAATATTATAAATTTCTTTCAGATACTCTCCGAAAAAGATGTGCGAGTTGTCTTTTCGGTTGCTCAGGAGGATGAAGTCGTTGTTATTTCTACGTTATGAATAAAACTACTTCAATAGGGATAAATTAAAGGCCTTTATTTTTTGGTAATGAAAAGACTGAAGGAAATGTTGTATTCCGGCTTCTACGATGTATTGGGCTTGTCTCTCATGAATAAATTGATCTATGAACGAAATAGAGTAATTGGCTAACTCGGATTTAAGCTGACTTGCAGCCTCGCTTTATAATCGCGAATTCGCAATTTCAATACTTATCCTTAAATTCATAATATGGTTAGGCTAGACGTTGGTAAAATTGGTCACTCGATTCGAAATAATCTCAAGGTAATGACCCGTGAACAATTCCAGAAGTTCATTGTCTTTTTTTAAGATAACCAGCAAGAATATATTGTTCAAGCAAGCAAGGAATTCGTTAGCGAAACTCATTGCGAAGTAGATCAGAGACCTGTTCGCCACTGTAATCTATAGAAATGATTTCAAGTCCTATTTCTCGATGTAGTGCTCACATTGCACAAATGTCCCAATGAGGTCGTAATTGCCTTTTCGTAGTAACCTAGAAATGTAAGCTTTGACTTCAGGATTAGGATGAGAGCAATTTGCTAGATTGAAGCCAGTCTTCAGACAAACCTAGGCATAATTTTAATTTTTGTCATGCCTTATACCTTATACTTGTTTACCGAACCACGTTTAAAAGCTGGTGACTAATTGTTTGGAGAGCGATTTTGTGTTCTTTGCATAGATCTTGTAGACTTATAATGACTTTTGCACTCCAAGATATTGCTAAATTTGAATAGCTCTCCTCAAAAATAGTTCAACGAAGCTAGGAGAGGCATTTGCGAAGTATTGCAGTAAGTGATTCATGGCAAACATATTTATAATCACATCGTCGCTTAGACTATCGATCATTTACAGTTTCGAACTCAGGATTTCGAACCAACTTTCGGATAAGCCTTGTTCGATTATCTCCTTTGTTAATTTTCCTTAATTTCCCAAGCAAAACTCCATAAAGTATTGAAGAGAGAGAACATTTTTTATTGTGTTGAAGCAAAGGTCGGATAAGTTTTTAGAAAGTCCTAAAAAGAAGGGCTCAGGGTCAATTTCGTTCAATTTTGCCCAAAACCACACCTCAATCAGGAAGCCGATGTTATTTTCGGAAAAATAAGTCAGTCTCTTTAAATTTTGCCAAACGACTTATTTTTTTACCGACTGTCCGCGTGTGATATTCAAGGATCTTTCTTATCTGAGGATATTAAAGATGTGTTTCGAAACGTAGTAATTAGTGGATTCGAACCTGTTTCGATCGATGCCTTGATACTTATAGCTGCACAGCCATGCGAGTTTAAAGAAAAAAGAGAATCGGTGCTCTTTATGTACTAATTCTCTTAAGCGATGCGGGCGTATCACTGGCCTAAGTAATTCTTCCATTTTTCTCTCCGAATCTTTAATTTTCTTTGGAGGAATATTTTTTCGAGAAATAAAAAACGATTCGATTTGTAGTTCAGATTTTATTGAGTACCCATTTTGTGATTTAATTATTTACTTATTAATGAATCGAATAACGTACTCTGCTCTTTCTTAACTCTGCAGCAGTTTTTCTGTGAAATCCCAATGCTATTAAAACCAAAACCGAAACATTTCATCTTCGTCGCGATCCTCACATATCTTTGAAGACTTGAGTGAAACACACATTAGGCTAGTGAGTTGGCTCATTTCGTCGCTATCTGTGAATCCTTTGAACTTCTCCACAGCCTGCAGACAAATTTTTTTTATGAGAGGCATGGAATATTTTTTAAGAATTGTTCTTGATAGATTTTCCACAGCCTGCTCCTCATTGTTTTTTACTTTGTACCAAAAAAAGTCTTCGGTGGCCTTCGACTCGAGTTTGAGATTCATGGTAATCGCATAGAGTCGAATTATTTCGTAATAGTTCAAGTTTTTCACATTTTTTTAAATGAGTCGAAAGGGCGCCTATATAATTTTGGGATCCAAGTCCAGTTTGCCCTCTAAAAGTTTATATGCAACGTACTCAAGAATTCTAATGCTCGGCAAGAGCAGCCGTTGGAACCCTTGTTTATTGACATATTTAAGACTAAACTATGTTGGCAATATTGTGTACTTAAATGAATTTCTTTTCGACTGAGGGGCTGGTTGAGAAACTAGCGAACGCAATATCATTAATCAGCGTAATGTTATTTGTGGTAGAGTCCGCTTCTGCTCTTTCAATGGACTTGAGAATGATCAGATCGTAGAGTCCCTTTGTCTTGGACTTGATCTTGGAGAGTTTATCGTCAATCCCCCAGCGATAATTGAGTAGGAACTACTCGCAGTTTTAGATGAGAGTGAGATACTGATGTAATTTAGTGGTTTCAATCAGCTCATGCTGCCGATTCAAGTTTTGATAAATGTCATCAAAGAACCACTCTATGAATGCAACATGATCCCGAACATCCTCGAATCTTGTTAAAAATGTAGATAAAGTTCGAGTATAGGCGATAACTGCTTTTAGAATACAAACCTTGTTGTCAATATCTAGGATAGCGCTATTCTCCCTAATTCCTCTGCACAGCCACTTTATGTATGCCTTGATGTGGGTCTCGTGCACGATCTTGAACGCAAGGTTGTTGATATAGATGCTTTCCAAAATCACTGAGTTTAGTTATTACGGCTGGTATTTAGGGGGAAACTATGTAAAGCAAAGGTCTTCGATATACTTTTTAATGATCTTTTCAAACATAGAAAACTCTATGCCCAAATGGTTGATCTACATGAGCTGTCTGAGGAACTATACGATTTCGGCATTAGTTTGAAATCCCTTCTCGATAAGAAACGCAATCAGAATCTTGCTTGAACTCGACCCTGTCCTTTTTATTTTCAGCAAATTAAAGAATATCTGCTTGAACTATCGAATATACTGGTAGGACTCATCTTCTTTTAAGATCTCTGTGAGCCGCGCTGGTAGCTTCTCGATGAAAATGCTATAGTTTTCTTCCTCCATCCGAATGTTCTTGGAGTCCCTAAAGACTTTGAAGACTTCGCTGATGTGCATGAGGCCTAGAATAAATAAAGGCGTACTCTTGGGGTCGGCTTCGTTTATGCTTATGAGTATTTTTTTTAAACATTTGTTCAGGGCGATGTTCAAATCGCCAAACTTTCCGCGTTCCTACTGCATTTATTACTTCTCTTTGATTTTATCTGACAGGGCCTTCAAAATAAGGCCATACAAGTTGCAATTGAATTTTTGATTATGCGCTACTTATAGAATCTTTTCCAATTCTGGCAACTTTTTCATTAGGAAAGGGTTAGGGTCTCCTTTTTATTGGCTATAAACATAGAGGTGCATGCTTTGTATTGTAGACGACCACAACATTTTATGGAGTAAGCAAAAGCTTCGAGTTAGCATTCTAATATTAATGCTTGGATATAACAACAAGTAAAGGCTCATACATCGAATTTCTGCTTTGCAATAAATATCAATATCTACATTTAATTAGATAACTATTGATAAAGAAATACAATTCTATAATGTTTACATGAAACTGGATTAAATTGTGAAATCGATGTATTTTATTGGCTGTAGGGATATTAATAGTAAAAATCATGGGCCAATGTGGACAAGGCAGATATCTTGCATGGAAACTTAGTTGATGGAATATATATTTTATTTATCTCCGATAAGCATCGAATCGTCGCACTCCTAATTCCCCGAATAGGAGTTCCTATTGTCATTGAGCCAACTTAGTATCTTTTTCTTTCTTCTCAAATCGTGGGTATCCACTGAAACTCCCATTGCATAAACAATCTCAAATGTGTCGTTTCCTGCCGAAATTATGGAAGTATGCTTCAATTGTAGTGTTGAATGCAAAGCCTTGGCCTTTGCTGGCTGAATCAAATCAAATATTTAATTGTCGTGTGTAAGAATCAGAAAGGATTCCCTTGTACATAGAGCTTGCTTAATGTTCTTGTGTTTCAGAAGAGGGGGCTTCTCAATACGTACAGGCACATGGTAAATCTTTTATTTGCTAACACGCCCCCAATGGTAGAGCTCATTATTCACAGTTAGGCATATCGACTTATGAAACTTGCAGTGGATTTGTATCACAGGCTCCTTTATGAGAACTCTTTGCCATCGAGAGATAAAATTCAGGTCGTTTTGGCCCACTCCTAATTACCCAAATTTATTCTATCCCTTGGAATAGAGATCCTGATCTTGAAAGTAGAAGCAATGCATTTGATTCTCTGTGATAAAATGTGCATCTTTGTCGTTTGAGAAGAGTTTGGGCGGTTAAAACTAAGCGCTAAATCTGAAACCCATCGCAAGCATGCGGCCTGACAAGCAAGTTAGTCGCAACTATGAATCCACGATTGATATTTTGCAAACTTTGTCTTTACTTCTGCACTTCGAAGTCCGATCCCCAATGAGGCACTTACGGAAGAATTCTAATACGAGTTTCGGGCGAAAGCAGTCCAAATTTGCCCAGTTTTCTATACTAATAATTTCAATTTCGCACACAATCCCATCTTGAGAATGTATTTTCGTGGGTCTTGCATTCAGCATCTGGTTGATCTCCAACACCACATTTTTATAAGCCTTTTTATTGTCCGAATATTTTAATGCTTCGGATTGATGAAAGAGCTAACACTAATGCTGGAGGTTGCGACTGTATTACAAATACCACTTTGCTAATCTCTGGATTTTGATTATTTGAGCTCGTTCATACTATTTTTTTGTGTACTGCTCGTATTTTGCGCGTATAATAAATGCGGGAAGGTATTGACTAATTCTATATTGGGCTGTGCGTTGCTGGTGCTGGCGGTGAGTCGATGCACCTTTCCAATACTTCTTCACTACTTGCGATTTCTGAATATTCCTAAATGCGAGGCATACAAGTGAACTACGCAGATAATACTACAAAGTTTGCCTCTGGCTTATTTTCATTTATTCTATCCATGTGGCACATAAATTCTTTAGGTGTATCACTACTCCGCAAGCATTCAGGGAATGAGTCAACTGCTTGATTATCATGCGTGCGAGAAGGCGAGGCTTTGTTAATTCAGATAGATGGTGGTTGAGGTTAATTCGGTATATTGGCTGTGAGAACGAGTCCGGTGCTTCTGAGTTGATTTTGATAGTGTTTGATGTGAAGCAAAGTTCCTTCTCGACCAATGATTGATTTCCTTTGGGCCAGTACAGTTTTCGAAGAATCGTGGGCCCGCCATCTTTCTAATTTAGCTCATTTTTTGCATTGTTCGCGCAATATGATGCAAGAGTGATCATAATATCACCGTGCTCCGGAGTTTATTCGATAAATTGAATCATGCTTTGAAGCAGCTGTTAAACTTCGGGTTTAGTCCTATATTTTATGGTCCTGTTGTTCTTGTCAATGAGCCTGATCAGAAGGTCCCTGCAGAAATCCCTGAATTAGGACTATTTTCGATATTATTGGCTGTATACAAAGAGATACGAGAGCTACCTAAACTCCGGCATTTGCTGATGCGTTTAAACCACCCTGATGGCTAACAAGGCCTGAATTAGTTTGATTTTTTGGAGGTTCTTCGAGTATCGTAACACTTGGCTACTCGATTCGCCCATTATCTGATAATCTTAAGCCATTTTTAAATTACCCGTGAGCAAGTGACCGTCGAGCTAGCACTTTTCCCCAACTATTATTTTATAGACACACTGTTCGTTTGATTGTAGATCTTAATAATTTTGTAAGAATGAGATTAGCTACAGAAGCATTGCCGAGTTCTATGATGAGATTCGAGTTTAACTGAATCGTCGAATTACAGTTTGAATGCTTAAATTAAGAGTATATTAAAGTGGCAAACTTTGAACAATAAGGTCGATTTGTGATGAATTCGAATGAACTCCGTAAGCTCAGGAACCTGATCGTGAGGGTATAATAAAAAAAGGCCTCGTTTCAAGATATTTACAAATAGCTTGACAGGCTTTAAGCCAGCAGAGCATCCAATCGAAAAAAGCCAGTCATCTCAGATCACTCCTCGTCTTCCGAGAATTAAGTTGATCAGTACATACAACCAGCCCGGCAGATGCTTTTCAACTATCGTTCCGAAATCAGAAATATACGCAACGTCAATGATGAGTTCGATCGTGAAATCAGGTCCAACCAGGAGAACAGGAATAGTGGAAACTTAAAGACGAAGAAAAACGAAGCATTCCCCAAGCAGTATGAAACAGCCAGCCTCGAGGAAATCGACGAAGAGCTCATATATCTGGAGCAAAAGCTCCATCGGCTGAACAAACCATGACACTGATTCGGACTGGCAACAACTGGGAATCATATGCAATCATATGTGATCATATGTGATGATATGCAATTTAAGAGCTATTAATAACGAATCTATTTATGGGCTGGTTGTAATCATGCGGAAATTATTTCATCTCCTTCCAGTTCTCCCTTGTCAGCTTCCACTATTGATTTGTATTCCATGTTCAAGATTCGACCAACGCTTTCCATTAGAGTGTTAATGCGCAAGAAGCCGTTTCCAGCATGGTAGATGCCGTTCTGCCCATCAACGATTTCAGATAGCGCATAAGAAGTTGTGCTATATCCTGGATCGTTGACTAAGATGTTGTTTCCACTGTATGAGTGGGCCAAGACCCAATGCCCACCGTTGTGGACGTTGCAGATAACAACTTTTCCAGCATCTAGCTTTGCTTTAATCTGGGAGTTGGCAACTTTCCCTTCATATGTGAGTCCGATCGAGTTGATGGAGCCCCAAACAAACAAATCCCCGCTGACGTATCCGCCGTGGGCTTTCAACCAGGTGTTCAATGTTCCCGGGTTATAGCTGTGTCCAGTTCCTGAGAGAGCCATGGCAGCCGAAGACATCAAGCATCCTGCTTTGCAGATGGTGTTGGAGGAAGTACCCAATTGGTTTGATCCCCATGCTCCATCACACTGTTTGTAGAGTGGATAAGTGCGGGAGACGATGGCGACAACGAGTAAAGCAACGACTAATGCGGTCTTCATACTTAAATAAATAAGATAGCAAGTAGATTATACATTCAGATATAAACTTGTGATTTCCGTATATTTTCATCATATCACCACAAATTTATATTCATATATGAAAATTAAGTAGGAGTAATTTGAAACTAAATATTCACTCCTTAACCCTCAAAACAAATCTTAAGAATTTTAATCAACACAGAATCATTTCATACTCAATTTGCTCAGCTCCACCAGCACCTCCGACCATATGTTCTGCATTGTCTCCACATTATCGATCCTCGAATGTCCGTATAAAGAAAAATGGCTCACATGCGAAGTTATCATGGCTTCAACGCATCTTACGCTCTCCCGCATCAGCTGTTCATTGAAATAGCCAACTTGCTCTCGGAGAATATCAGTGTTGCTCGAGGGCACATCTACGAACTCGCTCTTCTCTCCAAATAAGTTCGTTATTTTACTAAACATCGAGCTCTGCGGCTCTATCTTGGGGCCTTGATGTTTGGGCTTCGCAAATTCAGTGACATAGTTTTTTCTTTTCGAGATTAAGCTCTGCATGTTATCGATTCGGTCCTTCTCGTATGCGAAATGCGAGTGCATAAAAGTCTCAACGAAGTCTTTCTCCCCCAAACAAAACTAAGAGTGCTGTTTTATTAAATTGGAAATTTGCCGATAGGTTTCGGTCAATCGAGGGTAGCACTCATCCTCACTGAAGTGGCAGGACTCCGAGGACATCACTACGAAGACATTCGATAACTCCTTGTACTTCGAGGACAAGTCATCATATAATGTGTTGATTTGCTCGATGATGGCCTTGACCCTAGGTTATGATATGGGTACTGCTTGAAATGCTGGGAAGAAGTATTCAAAAAGTTGTGGAGACCGCACGAATATTCCTCGATGTTGGTGCTGTAGAGCAGGTTTATCTCCCCGCTGATGTTTAGTATATGACTGATATCCTTTGGCTTCGAGGTATTTTCGTTGTTCTTCTTGAAAGATTCAAAATCTTTTGCATAAGAAAGGAAGACCTAGAAATATTTGGAATTACGGAGCTCAGGGCATCGATAGCAATCGAGCAGGAAACTCTCGAGCTTTCTTTGATAACCGTTCATCGATTTCATATCCTTAGTGGGCTTCGGCAATGGTGGGACTACGAGGCCAGGGTACATCTTGACCAGAATGGTCCTCAACCAATCAAAATCAGTCGAAGTTCTTTTGATTTGCCAAGAAATGCCGATAGCCTTCTGTTTATTTCTGCCGACTGTCTTGATGGTAAAGAGATAGTCAATTCCCTTCAGCAGTTTATTAATGATCCCCGAGTTTTACTCGACCACTTATTCGAACTTCGTGATGAGTATTTCGACGTTGACGTGATGTTCGAGTATGTTGGGCTGCAACTTGAGACATTGTTTCTTTTCTATTTGCGAGGCCTTTAACACATCTTGAAATGTAATATTGTTTGAATCTTTTTATATGTAATCGAGCACATTCGATCCTTGCTCCTTGTTCTTTTGCTTTGAATCGAGTGGTTTTTGTGAATTTTAAGATTGCATTAATTTTTTGTCTAAGGGTTTCTCCTATATTTTAATACTATCCTCGACAATGGCTTTTAAAATATTCTCCCCGTCGACACGTTACTTTTATTATTTGCTGGGCTTATCCACTAGAAAATCCCAATTGATATCTTTGTAGAATAGAGAGGCGTGCTGTTCAGCAGGTTCGGCATACTCGACATATTAGCCAAACTCCTCCTCGTCCTCCACTTACGGCCCTTTGAGTTATTTACATTTGTCTTTGTATGACTGCACAATGCTGATGACGACCGAGAGCTCCGCGTCTTGGAGATCTAAATAAATGAGCGTTTACCGACCTCGTACTGCTGCCAGAATTAATAAAACTTTTCGGGATCATCGCCTTGCTCAACAATATTGATTCGTAGATATTCTTGCTTCTATTGCAGTGACATGCCGTATCGCTTTCAAATTTAGTTATTAAATATGGCCATTTTAAAGTAGCATCTGCTAAGTATATAGACTAACTTTCAAACATAAAGATAAAGTTTATCAAATGTTCAATAATGTTGATCAAATGTCCAAAAAACTCAGTGAGATTAAGCATCCCCCCAACCAGCCAGCCATTACAATATAAGACATCGATAATGGAACCAAGTTATATGAGGGAGAGTACTGCGACGTAGTCGAGGTTGTCAAGGATTAACGTGTTTATGCTGTGAAAACTGTCTACAAGAAACGAATCAAGCAGGCCTCATATCAAAACGAAATCAACCAGCTTATCAACGAAATCACCATTCTCTACACTTGCAACCATCCCAACATCATCCCACTCGAGGGCCACTTCGAGAACAAATAGGTGATCGCATTATTCTTTCTCAAGTTCGGCAAAACCTTGAGAAAGTTTATCATATCGAAAAAGAAGAAGGAAGGCAGACCCTTTACAATGTAGATATTCATGAAGATCTTCAAACAAATCGGGGAAGGCCTAAAATAAATACATTCTCTAGGCTACGTGCATCGAGATATCTCCTCAGATAATATTCTGATCAACCAAGACCATGAAATCAAAATAATTGACTTTGGATATTCTAATCTTATTTGGAATCGGAAGACTTCAGTAGGGACTAGATAATATGTCGCGCCTGAGGTCTTCGCAGGCCAAAAGTATAATCACAAAGTTGACATTTGGTCGTTTGGAATCCTCTGTTTCGAAATAATGTACGGGACATTTCTTTTTAAGCCCAAGGCAAAGAACCTGAGTGAAGACTAATTTTAGAAATAGTATTGCCAAAACATGATGAATCCCCTGTAATAATTTACAGACGACAAGTTGGTCCTGGCAGAAAAGCCATCTCCTCAAGTGCTCAGTACAATTAAGTGCTTTTTGAATTTCAATCCTGAAAAAAGGCCTGAAATCGGGTATGTCTTGAGCCAGGAGATCTTCGGGGCAGATAAAGAGAAAAGCAATAGATATGAAGTGGAGCAGATCCGAATGAAGACTTAAAGAAAGAGTACAAAATTTCAGGGCAGCATGAATGCCGACACGAAGTCGATGTGCATTGCCGAGCTTGAGGAAACGCTTTTCTCCCAACCCCAACCCCAACCCCAACCCCAACCCCAACCCCAACCCCAACCCCAACCCCTATTGTCAGCATAGAAAAAGCTAAGTGATTTGCGAATACAACATCTATAGAAATAGTGTTTCATATATATAAATATGTATATCAATATAGGAGATCCTTCGATAAAATTGGGTATTAGTTCCACGGAGCCGTTTATTTGTTGAGAATTTATATGATTTATTTGTTCTTTTTTTTATTGCTAAACATATGAGATCTTGGCTTCCTCAGTTGTTATTTCATCATGTACTTCACATTATTATTCGCAATGTCTTTGTGGTTGTAGCTGCTGTGGAGTGGACTTTTTAAATAGATATCCTGTTTATCCCGTTTTTTATCTCCCTCAATCTCCTGATGGGATCCTCCGTTTGGATAGCGATGAAGTGATGGCAAATTTGTGAGACTCTATTGGTCCTTTGTGGTGTTTCTCTGCTTCTTATTGATGTTCCTATTGCTAGTCGCCTTGTGGGTATCTTTTATTTATTTATGAGGATCTTGCCTTTATGTTGGCATTTTTCCATTGTTTAGCTTCTAGAGGCTTTTGAACTATTGAGGCACTAAAGCAATCTTATCGAAATGGTACTGTTCAATTCTGGAAAAATGTTCTCTTTTATGTCTGAACATTTCGGTATCGTTGCTGCCATCTCTGCTGAAGTTCGCAGAGTAGTATTTGTGGCCGTCGATTGCAGTAGTGCCCTCTCGCTCGATCGGAACAGTTTGCTCATGAATCCTTTTGCTTCTGTGCCAGCCGGATATGCCGCCATTGGCTTAGAGCTATTTAATGTATCTCTGGGCCCGTTCTTTGTAGTCTCTGCCTGTGAGAGCAGTAGATCTCTTAACTATCCCCATATTAGTTTGTATTTTCTCTCGTTACTTTTCTTCTCTCGCCAGTCTTTATCTGCATTTCTGCTCCTCTTTCTGTTTTTGGACGGAGGCTTGATGCTGTTTGTTTTTGACTATCTATTACTCGAGCACAGCTTGTTCACGATAGAAAGTAAATAGTCCCATTTACTCTTTCCTATTTTATTCGTACATTATTATATAAAGTAATCGCAAAAACAATGAACCCGATGCAAATACACGATTATAAAATCTCTGCCTTCATTTACCTCATTGAAACACCTCGCATCCACTATCTTAAAATAATTTAATATCTCTCCAGGACTCTCCAAGATGAGCATCGAATTTATCATACAGTGTTCGCATTGATTATATTAAATCAAGCTATAGTTTAAATTAAATTAAATCGTAGTTTTGATGAAAGAAATCCTGATACTTTAGCATGTTTAAAATAAAATAAATCTTCCCTCCTTTATTGTTATTCTCTCTTCAAATTAGTGCAAATAACATGGTTCATAAACTTTGTTTTCTCTTTTGTTGACTGGAAGAAAATATCGAAAGTGGGGCAATGGACTGTTATCTGTAGAAACACAAAATAGTTTACTACTTTTGAGATATAGTTAAGTAGGTAGCCTATGTCAGATAAACCGGAATCTTTCGGATGTTTTATATCAAATAAGTGAGATCATAGTTCCGGTAAATAAATTAATGGGAGTTGCGCACCTTAATTGTTGAATTGACTGCATTTTTGAGTATTTGAAAGTCAAAAATAAGGCAAAGGGTTCGCAATATTTGAAAAAACATTATTTAAACAAAAACACAAAAATATTGAGATGGTTGCTCAGAGGCGACTACACCAAAACAGGGTAGTCAACTATATTTTACTGTTGTACAAAAGGAAATATAAAAGTAGTCATTCAAAGAGGGAAACCTGAGCCAACAGAAGGCAGTATATGATGGGATGTCAACAAATACCAATGAATATCAAAGTAGGGTATATATGCCTAATTTAATTTTATTGCGAAACCGTGATAAATCCTAAGATTCGTCAGAGGATTAATCAGTATATTTAGCGAATGTCGACTGATCCTTACGCAAATCAAGGAGGCTACAACAACAGCCCCGGCTATCAGCAGCCTATAGGAGGTGAGCAGAGGAGAGTGCCCATTTCCGAGAAAATAAGTACCATGTGGCGTACCAACAAGCCAATGTTCATCGGCATCTGCATTGCACTGATTGTTGCACTTATCCTCATTTTTTACTTGCTCAGAAATCTGTTTGGCTCTTCCAACACCGGATACTCAACATCTTATCACCTGCTAGCTAGACAATTCTCACATCTGCTTCGAACAGAACAAAAATAATGAGTATGATTGTGCATGCCTATGCAGGCTTCAAATTCCTGAATATACTTTATCATATTAAGAACCATGATAAAGCACTTATCACGAATTAAATCATTTGACCATATTTAAATATTTAGTGAGAGTAACTTATATTTCTTAGAGTTATCCCCCAACTTATTCATGATAAATATAATTGCAATAAAATGGGTGCGTAATGCAGTAAGTGTGTCGGAGGGCAGCGTCGCGAAGCGCTATCAAGCTTAACAAGAGATGACTATGACCAATAACCAGAAGACACATAATCTCTTTCGAAACTTAATTTATAGAAAAAGACTTTCCACGGTTTGCTTCAGAAGTTTAAACTCAAGTACCTCTCACCCAACGTTTCTTATTCTTAACTCAGGAAAATTGGGGAATCAACATAACGATCGATGGCGTTGATTAATTGAAGCTATCCACCAAGGCAGCCGACGAAAATGGCCAAATAAAGGTAATCAGTATGTAATTAAGTGGAACATCGAGGAAAAGTTCATAATGAACTGCAATGTATACGAGCTTCGTAAAAAATTCTTCCGACTGAGTCTCCTGAAAAACTCAGACCAATCGACCATCGGATCTCTATCCATAAATTTATATAAAATAGCAGTGGGGCCTTTCCATTTAGATTTCGCGATTCCGATTTCTTCAAGTAAAGAGTTTCGGATATCATTCGACCTGAAGATATCCCAAATAATTCCGATTCAGATCCAGTGTGAAACGGTGGAGATCCAAGACTTCAAGGAGTTTTACCGAGATAAATACGCCTTTTCTATGAGAACCATCGTACGTGTCGCTAAAATATAGATTGGAAATGATCAGGGAGCCCAGTCGATCTCCTCTGTTTGCGAGGTCTTGGACGATAAGAAGATTTTATGGGAGAATGGCAAAAATGCCAACATACCCAAGATCTAGAACATTATCCCCTTCTATGAACTCCACTATTCCACTCTCCAGTTCAGGTTTTGGAGAATCGACGACATGAATAAATCGCAAAACTCGGAAATATTTGGCGAATCCTACACATCCTTTGTAAAATTATTGGCTATTGATACGCAATCGATCATAGCAATAGAGAAGCGGTAATACGAATTGAAGAATATACAGCTGAGCGAGAAATTGTGGCATCATGGAAATGAGTGTGGAACTGTGAAGATCAAGGCTAAATTCATTATCGAGAAACACATCAAGCAGATGCAAGTATACGTGCGAACTGAGAAAGGGATAACAAAGGCAAGTCCAGTCTTCGATACAGTCGCCATCAAGACAAAGTCAAACTGCAAATAAATATTGTAAATCCTGAAAATATCGAACAAAATGTAAGTAAATTAAGCAGAAATCGATAAGAGGAAGTATGAGAAGTAGAGTGAAAAAAAATAATACTATAAATAAATCGATAAATGCTTAGGCTAATTGTTCACCTTGCTTGAAACCACAAACAAGGAATCAATCAAATTCTATACTTATGTAAATTAAGCAGAATTACTGAAGGGTCAAAGTATTCTCCTTAGCGTCGGACAAAAAGTCATCAAATACATGGATGAATAGTATTAATTCTTACAGAATCTAAAATGGAAGGTTCTTTCTTCATTAGTTAAAAGAGGATAATTTAAGCTCAATTATATAGGATTTAATCCGACTGTGGGAAACGCTAACTACGATTTGGTTGCTAAAAAGACGTTAATTGCTCTAAAGTATCAATAATTTTTGTATGATTTGCTGTCACTCACCACAAAAATTTTGGCCATTAAGAGATATGATGAAGAAAGAGCCTTTGCCGAAATGTTTGCGCTGCCGCTTATTTTAGAATTCCTTAATTCCGCAATAAATTTTTGTCTCTCATCGCACAAAATGAAGATATAAAGATATAATAATGGAGAGGCTCTGATTTCAGTTTGGTTAACACCAAAATTGAGAATAAAGCCTCACTTCCTGGAGATAATTTGTTTGAAATTCTATTCGATTGGGACAAGTACTTTTATCAGCATATTAAAAACGATCCCAAGTATGAGGCTAACATTTTGAAGCTCAACTAGATCCTTAAAATCTAAGAATGGCAGAATCGATTGGCAAAAAAAAGAGGTGTATTTTTTGCATTTATTCGGGAATGGATATCCTTTGTTGAGATCATATCTGTTCGAATCGTGTCCTCAAACTGGAAATATTTCCCAGGATATATCATCATCCTTCGAAGCTTCATCATTGAGCTAAAATCCAAACCTATCATTGAATATCCGCTCTCAATAAAAGCAGCCTGCCAGAGCCTGCTTTCAAATTAAAATTTGCTCAACATCTTTGTGACAATTATCTTCAAGAAGACCAATAGCGTCAATCATATCTAGGTGATGAAGACTTTAGATATGACGAGCGGTTTCTTCAACACGATTAATAATAAAAAGCGCAAAATACCGTCCACTTTCAACTACTCGCTTTTCTACAACGGCATAAAGTTGATACTCAATCATGAATACTCCTTTACTGTGGCAAAAGCGCTATATCTCCTGTATGAGAACTTCGATATCTTTAGCATTGAGTTTCGCCTTGAATTGTCGAGATATTTGCTTGGCAGTATATTTGTGAAGTTGTTCCTGCATTGGTCACAAAACGTTAGGCAGGTCTTTCACCATTTTTTAATCGTTCGAATATACTTCTTTTTCACTGAAGAACAAAGAATTCAGAGCAATATGAGCAGGAAGTAGGATTTGAACAAGCTAGCACAGAGGTATGACAGCCATCTGCTTATTCTGTAAAAAATACAAAACTAAAAGTTGAAGGCGTTCAATCCTATATATTAAAACGACTTTGTTCACGAAATTGAAAAAACAAATTAGAAAAAAAAAGAAATAGAATAATGGAGAGCGCCCAAAGCTGAAAAAAATTATTGAATCGACTCCGTAAAAAAATAGCAATGAGGTTCAAACCTTGACTTCTATTAAAAGAATTGATTTCAATACCATGAGAGTGATCGATGTAGTAGATGAGCCTGTAAACAGTTAAACTTTCAAAAGGTATGACTCACATATAATTTCCCAGTAAATTTTATTGGAATTGCAAAAAAACGGAAAGCCCTACCAAAGGTAGAGTAAATAGACAGTTCAGCGCACTAATAAAAATTATGAAATTGAGAACATCCGAAAAGACAGCTCTGCATCCGATATTTAGACTAACTTATATGAAGATACCAAGATGAACCTATCATTTAACTCGCCCTCGGAAAGTAAATCTTATTCTTACTTTAGTCGCAATGCCTGCTGTCTCGGACTATAATGATAAATACATTATTCAGAGCATGAAAGAGTTCTAAATTATCAGCACTCAGTATTTAAAGTGTTTAAAAGAACTCAAAGAAGCTCCAAAGCTGAAAGTGGAGCTCACTCTGGATTCAAAAGAAATGAGACCAACAGATTTGCGGATATTGAAGAATGGTGAGCAAGCCTATTCATGATTTTTAAATCAAACCTCATAAATATTATATCTTAAATATCCTTTCTTTTCGAAAGACCTGAATAATACATTCATTGTGCAAAACTATTCACTTTATTAAATGTTTTCTTGAATTCTTTGTTTACTGGACCCTAAAATGTATTGAGGGATTGTGTGACTCAGAACTCCCGTTAGAGTATATTTGTAGTTGATTATAAGTTCGATACCTCAAAAATGTGCTACAATGTAAATGACATAATCCAAAGAGAATGCTGATAGTCTTAAATAGCATTATTTATGATTGGTTTCATTCAATATTTAAAATATTCTCTGGTCATAGATGAGTGAATCTCCAAAGAACAGATCGAACAGCAGAAAGAAAATCGAGTCTTCAAAACATACCCAATAGAAGTTGTTGTCTCTGAATATTGAGCGGTAATCCATTACTGTTGTGCCGAAGAGCATGCTGGTTTTTGTGAGCAGCGCTCTAAAGACACAGGCCCACATAAAGATACTAATCCCACCCAAGTGGCAATCTCACACCTACGAGTATTCTATAAAGACCACCAATTCCACAGACTATCTTGTGTCGGAGCCTCACGGGATCATCGGGGAAGCGAACAGCCGAACATAACATCACATATACATTAAAAAGTAAATAGCCTTTTTCACACGCAACCTAAAGGACAGGTTCAGAATCACCATCACTGACGTAGCCTCCAAGAAGCTAGTCTTCAAGAAACAGTTCGGAATCCTCATGTAAGCATATTTTGACTTCGTAGATAATCAGGAGCTGAGAAGAGCTCGCACATCTCCCGTATCGACCAATCTGCAAATGTTTCAAGGCTGGCTTCTGTCTATTTCAACAGTACCGAAAAATTTTCTTCCTCCGTTTTGGATCCAGGAGATCGAATCCGAAAGCAGCTTTCCAACATCCATGAAAATTATGTTGAAGAGCCGCATAAAAAATCAGAAGAGAATTGGAAGACAGAGCTGAATGAGAGCATCCAAGAGATCGAGAACAAAAAAAAAAGAGTTTTGATTTTAGACCGATAGCTCAGCAACCGAAAAGCAGGTACCTATTTCTCATATGATTGATAGAAGGGAGATTCAATGCCTACTTGCTGGCATTCGTTGTGATCTTCTGCTTTCTGCTTGGGGCCTATTCGAAAAGAATGGATTTGCTGAAGCAAACTGCAATATTCATCGGAAATGCAAGAGGCTACTTCGAGATGGCCTTCAGTTAGGTAAGAGGAACGACCTGACAGAGAGGCTCTAATGATGAGTATTCAGATTGTAAGGTCATGATACTATTGAAGCTGCTATATATTGCGATTATAATTGACGCCTGATTAATTATTGATTATCGCTTTCGGAGTTACATCAATAAAAATGCAAGATACTCTCTACTTGGAGAAGGCACTCAGGAAGACACACAAAAGCGAAAAGACATAAAAAAAAGGGAGGGTATCATCTTCACCCAAAATCATATCAACTCTCTCCTCAATCAGCATCACTCCAGGAACAATGGATATAATGGCATCTCAGTGCCATCTATGAAATAACCTGGCTCTGCAGATCGCAATGCTAAAAATGCTCAACAAGTAGTGAAGAAATACAAAGTTTCTATTGAGCCAAACAATCAACACAAAAATGTGGTCGTAATAAAATCAACATTTTCACCAAGCGACACTCTCTACCGAGTCGAATTGCTCCGCAAAAACAAAAAGAATGAGCTCTTCGATAAAGCTCGATGCAGTGTGACCAGCGAACAGCAATACCTCAATAAAAAATAGATCTATTATAGCAGTGCGAAAGATAAGCAACTAGACCGCACCCAAGTCTTCGAGGAGCAGTGCCAAAAGAAAAGTAACGTGCAGAAAATTGTCGATAGCATTTTCAAGCAGGTGGAGTTTCGGCAGCATTCGGCCTACCTCCCAGAGGCCATTTATTAAAAAATAACTAAAAATATGATAGCTTGCTTGAAGGAGCGTCAAGTCCCGCTGCTGGCGTCAGTAAAGGCCGTAGTGGCATGTACCTGTGCATGAGCAACAGGGGAGGCATCTAGTTTCACGGCAATGGGAATCCGACACATAAAATACTGACCCAGAACTCTCGTAGCAGAGCCAAATGCACGAAAAAGTCCCAAAAGCAGCCTCGGAAGAGTTACTAAGAGCTCGAGGAAGAAGAGCGCCTCATAAAATTAAAAATACGGAAATAAATACAGTCCTCATACTTAAGGCCATTCAACCCTCCCCTGCATGTGACAGCAAGCCAATACATCATATACGAGCCTACTTTTAGCGCAAAGAGCAGCATTGATAGCACTCTGACCCACAAAATCTTGAAGATTACCAACAATGTCCGCTTACTGAAAGAAATTAAATAATAAAGTAGATTCAGCTGGCGACCAATCTCATGTAAAAAATGGAGAAGGAGTACCCTCATCGAAATCAAGTCATCCTTTCTCACAACAGCCGCACTCCTGTAGAAGTGGCTTCTCTCACCAAAATCATGACTTGCATAGTCGCCATTGAAACTGCAAAGCGGCTGAGGATTGACGAGAAAAAGGAGAGCATTGTGATTGGCAAAATTGAAAATAGTATTGGAGGCACTTCTGCTGAGCTCACCCTCAATTCAATTTATACGCTTGAAGATTTATACTATGGGCTCATGCTCCCTAGCGGCAATGATGCTAGTATCGCCATAGCTGTCTGGGCTGGCCGAGTTTTGCTGAAAGAATAAGCGAAAGATACAAACGAGGAAAGATGCCCCAGTCCTTATAAAAAAAAGTAATGTTACAGCAGGTTTATCAAGTAAATGAACTGGCAGGCCAAATCCCTCAAAATGCATAAGACCAATTATGTAAATTCACATGGGTTGTCCAACATTGACAATAAGTCATGCGCTTACGATTTAGCCCTCCTTTGCGAGTATGCGATGAGTAACAGCAAGTTCAGGCAGATCGTCTGCACCAAAGAGTATGAGGCAACCTATCTTATTCCAACTAGCACTAGCTGCAATTCTATGCAAGATTGCCCCACGTCTCACGACTAAAGCACTCAGGCTCCATTGTCTAAAATGAAGATTAAATGGTACACAATCTGCTTACTGTAGGTAAAACACTCATCAGCTGATTCACTCGCACTCGGAATTCATTGGCATCAAGACTGGCATAACACCAACAGCAGGGTCTTGCCTCGCGAGCTGCTTGCAAACAGTTGAAACAAATCGTTACTTTATAATCATTGTATTGAACTGTGATAGATTGCTAAATAGATTTAAGGATACCCTCATCCTCAAGAAGTGGCTGTACTCTCACCAGGACATCAATAAATAAGGGGGACAATAGGGGGACAAAAGCGGACAAATTGATAGAAAACCTAGCATAGCAAGCCTCGACTTCAACATCTCCAGTCAAAGCTGAATTACGTCGTCATTATTAAAAGAAACCGCTGATATTACTTTCGTCCGCTGTATCTATTTATTTAATGCCAAACACCATTAGTTCACTTCACTCCATAACCTCACGATTTAGAATGTTTTCATAATTGATATTTATGATTTTGAAATGAAAGCTTGTAGAATGTTTTTTATTTTTTATTGAATTACTCTTTGCTGAAACCCAAAAGAGTTGAATTTTATTAAAAGATTCGATTTTTGTGAAATAAAATTGATTGTATTTTTTTAATATATTAGCATTAAATACCGGAAAGTTAGAGTGTTGCAATTATTAAAATTGGCATGGAAACAAACTCAAACTGTATGATATTATTCTCACACCAGCATAATCTATATCTCTATATCATAATCAGAATCAAAGTGATTATTTAAAGTTTTTATTTTAACGTCACTTCGAAAACTATAATTCAAATTCAAATATTTCCTAATTCAGGTAGATGCTCCTCAATCGTCAGGTAAACTTCAATGTTGCCTATCCTTCGCAGGCAAACCATAAAACAAGCTACAATTAAATGCCAAGCCCCTTGGTTCCCCGCAGACACCCTACTCTCGACTTTCTTTGTGACTCTTCCAGTCCAAACTTATCCCCAAACCCAAGGCTGCATTCTTAGCGAAATAATGTTTCCAACTTAAACTTTCAGAAAGATAATTCAAATTTTGATGAATTTGATAATTCAAAATCTTCGGGAAGATCTTTCAATCCTTCAATTTCAAAATTTTAAAATGTCGCGAACTTCTCTCAAAAAATTCATAGCTCAAAATCGCATCACAATCACTCTTGTCAATGACTGCAGATTCCTTGAAGACTTCTAGTTCCCTGAGAGTTGATGAGGGTAATGAAAATATTTATAAGACTTTTAAAAATAATACTGTGAATGACAGTAACAAAATCGGTCCTATATCGGCTTTCGGCCACACAAATATCCAGGCATAGCTGGGCTCGTTTGATCGTATCAGTTTGTAACTAAAATTCGACAAATAAAAATATCGATTGGAGTGCCGCATAGAAAAGCTGGAAGCAGAAAGCTTAGGTTTCAAATCAGAAAACAGCTACTTGTCAAGACAAAATGTCAAACTATAGCAATAAGGTGAAGAGATGAAGACACAGATTATGAATTTAAAGCAGTAAAAGTAAGCCTTGAACCACAAAATTGAGGAACTCACAAGCCGAAACGAGTTCCTCCAGCAATAGGAGACGACTCTTTCAATTAAAGTTAGCTAATTAGAGTATTTTTTCAAGCGCACTGAAGTCAGCACTCTCCTCAAAGAGCAATATAGCGAGCTGCAGTCAATCAGAGGGGAGCTTGATGCAAAGAATGAGGAAATAAGCTAATTAAAGAGTACCATCCTTTAGAACAGAAGGGATGTTGCTTCAGTGTAAAACTCGGCCAAACTGCAAAGGATAAAATACCTCACTGAAATAAGCAACCTCCAAAAGAAATATGATTCCGATATATTGGCATTCACGAATCAGCTCCATGAACTCACAATGAAGATCAATGTCCAGTCTAAGAAGACGGAGCTTGCAAAAGGATAATGCCTAAAAAAAGATGAATTCATTCAACACTATCTCGTGAGCCGATCAAATTCCGATGCCGAGAAAACGAGTGTAAGGGAGCTAACTGCAAAGTATGAACATATGCTCAACAACTTATTAAGCTCAGCAGATGAATCAGTGTCAGTGTGATTTCTATGCATGTCATATTTATTCCAATGAGTTTTATGTATAATTCCCTGAAATTTATATTTTAGTCTAAATTATGTAGTCCATTATTTTATTCTTGACAATGTGTATTCACTACTTTCTCTAAAATTAAAGTTGAAAACTTATAAGAATATCCGATCAATTTTATTTAACTTATTTCTAATCTGAGGATATCATTTGCTTATTTATTACCGACAATTTTTATGTAAAATCATACTACATTGAAATCAATAAATAAATTGGATGAAGAGCATACCTCGAACACTGCTTGCATTTACATTTATCTTGATCATCGCATCGGCGACTCAGTATGTACCAATTTCTAAAACTAAACCTGGAATCACATTTGGTAGCTCTGCAAGCAAAGTATAAATATAGTTGGTCTATGATCCACTCTGCACAGACTCTTATTAATTCGACACGAACACATTTATCCCCTTTTGGGCAGCCCTGTCTGAATCAGATAAGCAATAGATATCGGTGAGGATAGTCTGCATGTCGCTACCTTACCACTTGACAGCCTTTAAGGCTTTGCAGGGAATAGTCTTCGTGCACCAATCTAAAGGTACGGAAGCTGCATTAAAAGTTTTAAGATACTTCCTCGCCAACATTCAAGACTGGAACGAGAGCAAACTCTAAACGAGCTCGATCAATGAGCTGATGGCTGGGATGAGCGAAAAGATATCTCAATTGTCGGAGTCGCCTGCAGAGCTGGTGAAAAAATAGCTCATGCACTATAGTGATACTGACTATGTGAGTCGAAAGTGGCTGAAGTATGCGACTGGCTCCCTTCTGAACTCAGGCACCCCCAATGTCTATATCAACGGCGCCAAACTCGATGGAGGCGATAGCTATACCAAAGAACAGTTTAGCCGCCTCATCTCAGGAATCTTGCATCCTTGACTGGCTGATTGCAACATCCAATAATTGTCATATCAATCAAAATTAATAAAATTAACCCCATCTGTTTCATTCGCATTCGCATTCCATCCTTAAATCCTTTATGCAGTATCCTTCCTATAAACCTTCCCATATATATCGAAACTATCCTCAGCTTGATTGGGTAAGGTTGGCTGACGAGCTGATTTCATATTTATGATGTTTTGGATTGCGTATGGCTTCTTTTTGGTTTCTTTTTAGCTGCATTATAATTCAAGCTTGGTTCCAATACAGCACGTATCTCGCGATTTTTTGCGAGTGACAATCTTTTTCTCTAGGGGCGTACGTCTGACTCTTTTTTTGGAGAGATACGGCAATTTGGTCCTCTCTTCGTCTTCAGCTGAGGGCTAAACTTTATTATGATGTGGGGAAGCACAATTAGATGGGCTTTATTTCGCAAATCCTTGACCAGTCTATAATTTCATCAGTTGGCAGTTGAATAACTGTTTGGATCTGCACAAGGAATCGAAACTGCTCGAATCATTAATATCAAGTGTTTTATATCTGTATCTTTTAGCAATTACTGCTAACCTCATAGCTGCGCTTTGTTGGGCTATCCTCGTTGTTGTTAGGATGCTTTTTTGTGTTGGCGTTGCTGATGTTATTCTTTAGCTTCTTTAGCAATATTGTCCCAGAAGATTGGATTAATCTGATCTTCTTGTTGCTGTTCAAGTTTAGTAGATAGCTGGTATAATCCTAGTTTATGTCATTTTTTTGCAATTGATTCTCAAACTATTATGCGCCGCTTCTGATTGAAGTTTGCCGTATTATTCAGATTTCTTCATTTATGAGCATGAGTATTGTATTGGAATCGGATTCAACTTCGGCTTTGACCGCTTTTAAGGAGGCACTAAAAACCGATCGATGTTGTAAGAATCCTCGTATGCATTCTTCAGCTTATAATGGGGATAGCTGCCTGGTTCAGCATTTAAACTGGCATAGGCTGGAAAGCCGGACATTAAGTAATCCTCTTCAGCAGTAGTGGTTCGAATGGAGAGATTCTTGGCATATTTGTTATTACGGTAGCTGGATTTGTCTCGGTACAAGGACAAATCTTCTAACGTGCTGCTTTCATGCTGGGCAAAAACTATTTCGCAAGGTCTTCCCCATTCTCGATATTCTGAACGGGCTCGATTCTCCTGGTGTTGGGCTCGAAGATTTCAAGAGAGTTATGAGCATACTTATTGACGGTTGTAAAAGAAGTGAATATTTTGAGCGATGGCTTCTGTTGTGGTTATCTATATCTGTTGCTGTGCATGTTTACTCAGTCTCAATATTATATTAATTCAATTTCCACATTCTATGTACTATTTATGTTATTTATGTTATTATTTTTAGATATATCGCTTCACTATCCCATCAAGTTGTATGATATGGATCGGTGTTTGAGAGCTCTCAGGTCACTCATCGAACTAGTTAGCAGAAGAGGTATTGTTATAACTCCGCTGGCCACGAAGCGAGGTAAAATCTGGAAAGTATGAAGAACAGTAACTCATCTATATAATTGGCAGTAAATACTAATATGCAAAGTGTAGCTATTGCTAATACATGTCTAATTCGGGTATTCACAGCCTTCAATCCCGATCGATTTAATCAATGATAGATCTGATATTGGAAGAATATTCGGCTGAGAAGGGTATTGAAGTAGTTATAAAAAGTTCATTTAAAAATAGGATATATTATTAGCATATTATTCGCATATTATTCGCATATTATTCGCATATTATTCGCATATTATTCGCATATTATTCGCATATTATTCGCATAGATTATTAGGATAGACTATGTCGACCGGTCGCATATATAGGAATCGATCATTTGTTTTCTGCCAGATTTCCCATGAGCATGTTCTTGACTTCAACGAGCTCCTCAGCCATTTTGGTATTTTATTAAATGTACATCTTCTTCTCTTCGTTGATTTTTTCGAAAATGGTCTTCAGTTTCTACTCGAGCTCCCCCATTTTGCTGATTTCCTTCTGCTTCATTTCATTGTTGGATTGCACTAAATTAAACTGGTGTTACGTTCTTTCAGGATCATTGATTTGCCTTCGAGTAGTTCCTTGTAGTCCATCAGGATCTTCTCGACATCCTCTGAAGCTTTCTAGGCGTTTTCCTTAATGGTTTCGACTAGTTCTTCGTTTTCCAGGGTGTTTTTGATGAATTAGTCATCGTTGTCGAATTCCTTCTCCATGGCTTCGATCTTCTCTGAGCTGTTGTTGAAAATCTTTTCGAATTCCTACAGTTTGGCAGCGTATTCATTCTTGATCTATGTCCCATATTTGCTCATTATCCTGTTGGAGTCATCGATTTCTTCTGCGATCTTCTTATTCATTTACTCAATTTATTTATTCTTTTCGGTGGCTGCTTGGATTTGTTTGGTCAGTTTTTCAGCTTTTGCCAAACTAGTACTTTGCTGCTCACTTGCCAACTTGTTTATTTCTGTGATCCGCTGGATGTACTTTTGCTTTACTTCCGCTATCTTCTCCTTGAATGACTCAAGGCTCTGTCGTTAACTTTGTTCGAGCTCGCCTAGCTATAAATTATCAACAATCATACGTATGTCTTCAATTGCAAGTTTTCTTTCAGCAAGGTTTACTCCTCAGTCTCTTATTTTTTAGGAGATTGCTTATATTACTGTTTCGAGTTATTGGTTGAGCTGGTCTTTTCTTTTGGAGGCAGAGATGAATGCGCACCCAACGTGTAAGCCTCTGATGGTTGGGGGTTCGATGATTTGAAATGAGAGGATTGAGCATGAAGTGGTCCACTCATTGGTGTTGACTCTCTGATGCCCATTTTTTGTTTGAGCAGCTAAAACTTGCGAAGATACTCCTTTCTTTTTTCTTCGCGATACTTCCTCTGAATTTGATACTCTTCGAGGTTGAAGGCCGTGTTTGAATCCATTTAAATAATTATGATAAATATTTAAATATACAAATCAATATGGGCCAAATTTCGGGCGGAATTTTCCACAAACCATTCTTTCGAAGCTTGAATATAATAACTGCCTTTCTCATTTGGATATTTAGTTACTCTAATGCGAGTATATCTTATTACTTAATATGTTTGCTAATTGATTTCGGCTTTTCTGATCATGAAGTTTATTTCGATTATATTATTCTTATCAAGGATTTAAAGAAGGAGTTAAACTAATTCTAAAATATGAATCCTTTGTCCAGTGAACAGAATCCTTTGTTCAGTGAACACATTCAAACAACACAGATACATCGTTTAAAACGAATTAATTCAATGCAAAGATAAACCGAAAATTGCACTAAACTGATAACAGTTTGATTTAGTTTATTTGATTGGCTATGCTGATCAAACATGGGCTGAAAGCCACTTAATCAATTTTTGGCCGATACTTTCGCTTTCTTACTCCAGCAAGAAGTTGTTCCACATGTGATGGTACCACCAACAGGATTTATCCTTGGTTTTTATGCTCTCGAAGAAGTTTATACCGATGATGGGGTCCGCTATTTTATCCAGTTCTCCCTGGACGTAGACCAGGGGAGGGGTTTTCCAGATCTTTCCAGCTGTCAGGGTGGTTCCTGTTCATCAGTTTCACCCATTTGCATCAATGTGTTTGCGTAGATTTCTAGTGGTAAATGTTGGGGTCTTTCTCCAGATACCTCGAGACCAATGGGTTTTTGCTGGCCTTGAGTGGATCTGTCGCAAAGATTCCCATCCTGTTTGGCATCAGTTTTAAGGCCATTTACGATATTGTGCTCAGTATTATATTGCTTTGGGGAGGGGCCAGTTGAGGCGAACCGATGATCAGCCCCGAAATCTTGAACTTTTTCATCTCCCGGAAGGTTACGATCGAGAAGAGGCTCCCAGCCCCATGTCCCATTAGAAAGAGAGGCTTTCCTGAGTAGATTTGCATGAGCTTTGTTAAAAACTGATCAATATCGCTGATTATGCTGTCGAGATCGTCTAAATAGCCCTTCTCACCTTCCGACCTTCCATGGCCCCGCTGGTCGAAACCAACAAAAGTGAACCCGTTTTTTGCCAACTGCTCAGCCAGATTAATGCACAAACCAATGTGCATGCAGGTGCTATGAAAGAAAACGACCACGGCTTGCGTATTTTCTGCAGGATACCTATAAGTCGCTAATTTTATTGGCTTTTTGTCTTGTTCCCCGATTAACTCCATAAAATCTAGTTATGGGAATACTTTGGACATGTCAGGCATAGGCTTTTATTCTCCTTGCTTCTGTTCCTGAACGTAAGAAATCTGCTTTTTGGGATCCATTTCCGTAAAGTGCCTATAAGGAGGAGCATCTTCCATCCCACCTATTATAATTTGTTAAAGTTTAATTTTGATACTCGCATTAATAAATACCCCAAGCCAAAATGTAATGAATGCCAGAGCTCCTCAGGAAAGAGCCTGCATAAAATCACAGAATGAGCTTCAGTCAGATCCTGACTTATTCGGCTAATAAAATATACATAATAAAAAGTGGCAATTTGTTAATAAATTTATTGCGAGTTAGTCCTGCAACTTTTAAGTCTGGCATTTTGCGAGATGTAATTACTTAGTGGATACAGTTTAAAAGTAAAATATATACTTGCTACTGAATTTATGGCCTAATACCTATAACCTATAGTCTTTATCTATAATCTCGATCTTACCCCTAGATCCGATGATTGATAACCTCGAACCAATAACTTCGATATAACTTATAACTTGAAACTTATCAATGATATAAGCCACATGAGATGAGTTATAAATTATAACTGATCTGACATCACTCTTGCTAATAGGGGTTGGGGTTGGGGTTGGGGTTGGGGTTGGGGTTGGGTTGGGGTTGGGGTTGGGTTGGGGTTGGGA
>NW_028281992.1:0-50668 GCF_059751285.1 Brachycentrus maculatus
TCCCAACCCCAACCCAACCCCAACACCAATCCCAACCCAACCCCAACCCCAACCCCACCATTCGGATGAAAAATAGTGTAGGGTTATTCTTTTATAATGAAGCCGTTCATATCAACTATATATTTCAACATAAGTGCACTTATTAATTTATTGAGATTATCAATAGTATTCAACTATGAAGGCTTTATGAAAAATAAAATTTTACGGCCTAAATTTGTTGATGAGACTTTTTCATGAAAGGGCAGTAGGCATTAAAGATCTCTATTGCTTTGGCTATTGCTATCTATTAGTATGTGCTTATTTTAAGATCTTTTCTCAAGGATTTATGCTGGATTTATATTCTTTAAGTTTGACTTTATTTTGCTCCATGCGACCAAGAATTTATTGATAATTCAAATAAAGAGATGACTCATATAATTATTTTATATATTAAAGGATATGAAAAGCCTGAAATCAGCATTAGGCAAATAAGATGTAAAATAAACCCACAATGGTAAGCAAGCTGAGTCTGTGCGCACCATTCGAAATAATAACTCGTAGTCGATGTGGAGTATCGGGGGAGGCTCAGATGACGAAGGTGACTTCACTGCTGACACGAATACCAAACTTGCTGAGGAGATGCTGAGAATCATGAACATGCATATCGAAGAAAACAAGTGTATCGACTAGGTATTTCAATTCTAATGCAGTACTCCTTAAATCTAATTGCCTCTCTTGCCGACAAAATCGTAGGAAAGACCTATAAATAAAAGTAAATGTACACGAACATCAATAAAATTGCAAAAGCCATGATAATAAAGTGCATATCGTAGCGTGAATGTAAGCATTGTGTGATGTAGTAAACTATTTGGAGAGACTTTCGGAGCTAATCCAGAATAGAATAAAGAAGCTAAGTAACCAGTGTTATATCCTAGGGAGGAAGGAAGATAAAGCGAGCATGGAGTTCGAGGAAATAGCTGAAAAAATGTTCAAGAAGCCCGGCAATTAAAATAAGAAATAAAAGTAAAACAAAAAGAAGAAAGTCCTAGAAATTAATCTCATGAGCGAATTCTAACCCAAGATCAAGAAAAACAAAAACGACAATCAAAACAGTGGCGGCAATAGCAACAACACCAAGAACTCGGGTTCAGGCTCCCAGGATAGCAAGGATGCCAAGTTTAATAAGCTGCTCAGCTCCGAAATCAAATAGACCAATCCCAAAAGATAAAAATAATAGAACGAATATTCTGAGGACAGATACAGTTTTAGTGCTGTCATGTCGGGCAGTATGACTGTAAAGCAGAGGGCCAACCCAAAGCACATCGCTGAAAACACTGCTGTCAAGGCAGTCAAGAGAAAGACAAAGGAAGATGTGAACAGCGATGAAGCATTTATATTCTACCGCCCTACTACTACTAAGAATGCTCGCAAGTGATCCTTTGAATTTATTACTATTTAATGGATTTATTATTCGCATCTATATGCGCCTGCACTGTTAAATTTAAATCGGGAAATGTTAAAAAGGAAGTCAAAAGATCCTCGGAAATCTCAATCAACAAAAAAGAAACTGCCAGCCAAGAAGACTCCTTGCTCGCTATGCCTCATGAAATTAGGGTTAACCGTGCACATCCAAGAGGCTTTATTACGCAAACACTCCACTCAAAACCTGTCTTTTTTCTTGCGAATTGAGTAACTCCTTAAAAGCGAAAAGAACAAGTACCCTGAAAGACAGGAGAAAGCCGAAGAGTATTTAAAAAAGTATCATAAAGCCACACAAAGAAGGAACTAATTTGTAAAGATCAAATAAATATACGAGTTTCACAAGGAAGCGCCAAGGCTCTTCATGCCCAACATCCTCGATGTGCTTGCGAAGAGACATCACCGGAAGAGACTCTTATCGTATTTTAAAATTGCGAAAGAGCTCGGGCTAAAAGTAAGCAATGCGAAGACCAGCACGTTTTTATACAGCCTCAGCCAGACCTATCGACCCAAGGAAAGGAGATCTTTTGATCAGCTTTTAGGCCAAATATCAGGCTACTAGTTTAGCTAAGAAATAGAAAAGAAGCTTTTAGATACCTTAGAGGGTAAGTCGACCTTCGACTATTACTCTAACAATTTGAATCCATAAATTGAGCCCAAAGGGGCTGCATGATAATATATTTCAATAAATGTAAATGAAAAGTAAGGTTTATACATGCAGTGCTCGATCATCTCATGCGCTACTTCAGTGTTCTTTGGAAGATTGAAGGACTTATTCAACGATTGATACGATTTTTGCCGTGTGGGCCTTCAAGGCATCTTTAACATCAGAATCTCCGCTGAGAGAAAAATCACGATCGCCCTGATCAGTTAACTCAATTAGCGTCACTTTGCCTGATTTCTAGCCTCTAATGAACGAAATGGATCCCGTGATTTCATACATCATGTGCCACTTGTTTCTCTTATAGATCTGATGAGCTTCCCCTTACAGTTTAACTTCCCCCAACTATATCACTCCTGCGAGCTAGTTTTTCTACAGCCATAGGGTTACTTGTTTTTGAGTCTTTTCTTGGAGCTCACTGATTGATAATTTCTTTTCCTCCCAGGTTCCGCTATTGTTCCATGCAGAAGGCCCGTTCTATTTCTTGGTTTCGCTGACGATGGGAGCTTCGATTTTCTTGGGCTGCTGTTCGGGCGGGAGTTCTCGAGATTTATTCTTATCTTCGACCCAGTAAGTGTAAGATATTTATTTTTTGAGGGGGACCTATTTGATTGGCAGCGGCTCTTAGATGGAGGAGTCTGTCATGGGCGTGCGTTCTGGAAAATTCTTATAATTAAACTCAAACAGCAGTGGGAATATAAGTCCTGTCCTATTACACTAATAAATAACTTTTGTCATAATACACTTAATTTTATTATAGTCGCACCTCATCAGCATCGAATGACTCAAAGCCAAGCAATAAAGTTCAAAATCAAAGAATTTGAATGGTTCGAAATGGAAACAAAAGTGCGGCAGATCATCCAGTAGGTCTTGGGGCCGCTCCAAAAACGAATCCTCGAAAGCTCCAGCATTCTTAATCGAGTCAAGCATAGCCAAGACGAGGACTAACGCAAAATTCAATAGATAACACTGATGATAGAAAATGACCCAAAGGTGTTCGAAACGGGGATTTTCGCCACCGTGGATCGGAAGTTCGAACTGCAGTAAAAGAAAATAGAATAATTATCCAGGCAAATTGACGAATAAAACAAATACGTCGATCAAAAATTTAAGATCTTGGATATTCGCATGCAGGAGAGTAGTGAGGTTCTTCAAAACGTGGCATCCTTGCGTGAAAGAGTCTCCAAAGAAATCGAAATCCAAAACGAAAACATTAACATCGTGCGCACAAACATTTAGCAAATGATTACTGATCTCAACGCCGATATCAGAGCCACCCGAAAGCAGCAGCAGGACAATATGGAAGCATGTGAGAAAACTGATTACAGGCTGAATGAGAATATTTGCAAGAGCCAAGAAGATATTAAACTTATCAAGCAAACTCTATAGACGCATAAATAGTTGCATTACGAGTAGGCCTTTAAGCTCGAACTGCACTCCTCAGAGCTGAAAAAGCACTCAGAATAAATTAGCGCACTCCAATAGAGCAAAGTCTTAACAAAAAAGCTTGGGGATTACGTGAAGGAACTCGAGAATCAGCTGCATATGATTGACTTTAAGCTGTAGGCCGTATCTCCGCTGATTACGGAAGCCCAGATTAGTGACTGCTTGTATAATGTGTTGCCCCAGAAAATGAGGAAGAGGATAGTTATTCATGAGAACAAAAAATATACCAAGCTCAATGCTGAAGTCCTTGAGAAGAAATACAGAGAAGTCGAAAATAAATTTAAAGGGCTTCAACTGCTCGAGGAAATGCAAAAGAGAAACACAAAGGAAATAGTGCAGATGAAAAGGAAGAAGTTGCTGGCGATGGGCATCGACATCGACCATCTGACTTACGAGCAAAGAGAAAGATACTACAAGGAGATAGTTTTGGACGAAGCGATCGATGATGACGAGGAGGTGAAGGTGACTGCGAAAGTGGACGAGAAAGAAGTTCTCCACATCATCAACAAACATTTCAACGATTTCACGAACTCAATAAAGCAAAAAATAGGAATCGAACTGGAAGACTCGAAGAAATATCTGTATGAATTCGAATCGGAAATCCGGCATGAAATATCGACTTTCGACAACAAAATTGCGAATGCGACCCAAGCAGTCGAAACCTATCAGACCGAACAAATTCTTGAAAACAAACTGTTCTACGAGCAGTTCAAGGAAACCAGGAAGAAGTTCGACTCTTTGCGGGGCTAGAACTTTAAAATTCATGAGACCATGAAAAGCTATTATAACTTCTGCTCGCTGCTCAACCATCTTTCCATCCAGGACTAAATTGACAAGCAGAACATCTCTCTTATGGGTATCAATGAAAATAACCCGGAAATGGGGATGAGCGCCAACAAAGTGAGGAGCAGCATCGTAGAGCTTGATATCAAATGCTTCTCGTGCTGCGGATACCCCGCCTCAACTCTCAGTGCTTTCAAAATGGCATGTTTAGCGTATAATCCATCAACTATCACTATCGATACAAAATAATACAAGCGAGAAGAACTGCTTGGAATCACAACGAGCCTCCTGCAAAAGATAAAAAAAAACTTCACAGTTACTGACCAAAAGCAAATCAGCGCTCACCAAATGGGAGAAAACCCAGCATCTGAAGACCAATTTGCTACTGAAAACCACAGCGAGACTTAAAAGATATTCGTAAACAAGTAAATCCTGGAGAAAATCAACGATAACGAGAGCGAGTACACATCCAAAAGGGGCGCATCCACAGGCATCAAATTCAGAAAGGCTAAGAAGTACATGGGAAGTAATTCAACATCGAAGAACACAAGAACAATAGACAAAAACTCACTTGGTTTTCGCGAGGATTTAATGCTGAGCACCAGTTTGTTCAGTGAATTGAAAAAAAAAAATATGAGTTTTCTTGGATGAAAAGGAATTTCATTGATACTATATTTTTATTTTGTTTTGTTCATTCTCCCTGTTATTGTCTCTGTCCTGTGAATCAGAAAAGATAAATAATAAGAATGCAGCTTAGATTTGCAGTTTGCAATACTTTCTTTCAGTTTTGGTAAAATCGCAATAAATCAATAGAGTATGATACGAGCATTAAATAGAATGGATTATAATAATATTCTATATTATAGTAATAATGAAGAAACTCTTCTCTAGAAGTTTCAGCAAGAAGCCGCAATCAAGCATTAAAAATAAACTGCTCAAAACAGCCAGCAGCGTAGGGTTCAAGACAGTTTGGAAATGCCGCAATGGGTATGAATCGAAACTAGCGCGAGATAACACTGCCTCGAGCTTTATCAATAACCATGATACTAATGACACCAGGGCGACCCTTTATTAAATCCCGACGGAAACCTCATGTGGGGATCTAGAGAATTGGAACCCGCATAATTGCCAAAAGTAGGAAGAGAACATTAAAAAATTCATCAAGACCATGAAAGCCTATGATAAAAAGGCACAGCCGGTGAAGACTAGCGCAGTGGCTCGCCAACGCTCAATGGCCGATGAAACAACCCGGCACCTCAACTAATCAAGGCATTTAACTTAGTCAAGGCACTTCACTGAATCAAGGCATCAAACTTCTGAGTCAAGGCACATAACATCTGAATCAAGAAACTTCGCTTAATCAAGGCACGCAACTTAATCAAAACCTATCACTTAGTCGAGGCTAACTAATCGCACCTGCAACAATAGGCCAGCACAATAGAGTTCGGCAGAGGGCAACTCCTATCCACTCGAACACTACGAAAGGAGAATTGGATAGCTTATCAAAACTAAAATGCTCAGAATGGTTGCGAAGAATAAGTTTTTCATTCGCAAAAAATAGGAAGACGATATTGAAAAGTAATTAAACGAAATTCTCAACCAGGTTCGAGCCTTAGAGTTTAACCCTATTGAAGATGGGCGAATCACGACTGCCTAAAACAATCTCGACAGCTAACTCGAACAAATAAACCGGAAAATTGTGTTCTTCGAGAAACTGATTGCGAATAGCTTTACCGAATCAGAAATGCTGAAGAAGTATTACTACTCGAGGAACACCCTCAGAAAAAGTGCATTCGATAGTCGCACCAAGAGACCTTGTAGCAATAAAAGTTTAAACCTAACCCAAACAATGAAGAATCTGAAGAACCTTACATTTGGAGTATCGGTCTTGCCATCTAAGAATCTCAGCTACGAAACAACAAGTATACTCAATTTTATTATAGATCAACTTTCCTATCAGAAACCAAACCGGAGCAGCTACAACAGTACATTGCAGAGCACAAAGTTCAACCAAACCTACACCCATAATCGGCAGCCTATCCCCCGTTCTATGTATGCTAGATAGTATTTGAACTATGGAGCGCTCCCTGTTTATAAATTCTCTAATGCAAATCTAACGCTAAGTGCAAAGCCGGTTGGCCTGAACTGCTCCAAATAGTCAACCTACTCAAAATAATACAAGTAATTCCCGGATTATGACTATCTAAACCAAAACAACGTCAAGAAGAGGGATGAAATTCTCGACTGCAAAAGAGATAAAATAAAGTAACACTTTTTTAAATGTAGAATGTCTAATTTTTCGTTTGTCTCCATCAGTGCTAACCTCGACACCGCCCCGAATACAAACACGAAGAGCGGGCAGGCTGTCAAGAAAAGAAAGAAAAACGAAAGCATCATTAATGAGGCGGAGAGTTTGCTGAATGACGGTAATCTGGCAAACAAATAAAACATAATCACAACTATCAAAAGAATACCCCCAAACACAGAATCAAAGTCGTCATTTACTCACAAGCAAATCACAATAGAAAGCATCGCTAAAAACAAAAACCTCAATTTCTTAAAATACTAATATAAAAGCAAAGCACATGCTTGATTTAATTATAATAATACCTATTGTAATCGAATATCGCATTATATGAATAATTTAATCACTTGTGAACAGCAATCAGTTGAGGAATGTCAGGATGAGTTGATAAAGACTTGTGATCGCTGGACCGTTTCCTCCTCTTAAGCTGATTCTCGTTGCGTTGATGTTCCCTGAGGTGTAGGCCTCGGCTTATATCAGAATCGGCACGTTGGAGACTTTTCCCTTATCGTCTTTAAGCTGGAGAGTCGCCCCACCGTAGATCTGTTTGATGTTTTCGAAGGAAGGATTCGCGCTGCATTTGAACCTACAGACAGTCGACAAGAATGAGCCTATTTTTTTCAGGAAATCATGCCCTTTTGTTTCTTCAGGCATTTTCAAGAAGCCATCCAGTTTAAAGAATTTTTCGTTGGGCAGAGAGTAGTCGTTATAGAACTCTTTGAATTTGTCTTGGGTCATCTCGACGGCGTTGATGAATTTCGATATCACGATGGGGAGCTGCAGCTACTTCTTTTAGATTTGCCCTGAACTGTTTTTCCAGGCTATTCCGACAGTTGGAGGTTAAGTTCTTTATCCATTGGGAGTGAAAACGAGCATGATCTGCTGGATTTCATCACCATACTTGATTGGAGAATGCTCGACTTCAAATCCTTTGGATCTGAAAACTTTGAACTGCATTTCCTTTGTCTGGATACTAACCGAGAGTATTATCTTTAGACTTCCATCCTCCAGCTTCTATTTGAATTATATTCCCTCGAATCCTACATTTTTTATGAGTGCTGCTTTAAAGTAAGGCTTCAATTAAAGCTTGCTCGGAGCATCTAAGAGATTCACTGAATTTTTGCACAATCTTTACATTGCTAACTTAAAGCAAGGGTGCCCTGCAAGTGGGTGAGAAGAAGGATTATCGTTGCGATTAGATACCGTGTTTGCAGATTCAAATGATTTTACTTGGCTTTTAACTGTATCATTTTACTTGGTTTTTTTCCCGCTTTTCCCAAATCTTTTCAATAGGGGATTTGAGAGCTGTTGCTCCTCAGTAAAAGCAGGATTCATTGCTATAACTTTTTGTTGTAGTTCCGTATTCTTGTCAAGCAGCACCAAAAACTAAACCCCTCTTTGCTGAACATCCGGATCCCAATGGCCACTGCTTAAATGGCAAATCATTTGAACTTATTCTTTGAGAGAGTCGTATTTAATTGCCAGTTTGGCAAACGCATTCAACATCATAGCACGGCTCTTATTGTTGGCAGTTTGAAAATGTTTATTGATTGCATCGAATATTTTCTTCGGCTATTTCCCAGAGTTGACAATCTGCTATGAAAATTCGGAGACTACATAGGAACCGACACACTTCATAGTCTATGTAATATGAGGTAATATGAGTGCGCCATACATTCTTTGGGCTGCATAGTACTGGAGTTCTACATTATGAGATCCAAACCCAGTAATAATTTGCAGAATCCTGTACCAGATATCGTTTTCCACTTCCGCATTCTTGATGAGTTTCACAACCACATCGACATACCAGTTCAGGTTCTCTGCAAACTTCTCAGCCAAAATGGCTATTTTTAGGACCAAGTCATCCTTGATCAGTGGGTCATTCCTATTTTATAAATAGCCTAACAACTATGCCACGATTCCTGAGGAGTTCGCCTGATTGCAAATCAAATAAAGTAGCTAGAGGGCTCTTCTTCGGATTGAAATATCGTTGTCATCCAAATTGGACAGGATTTTATTTTCATGCTTCGACAAGTCATACTTATGGGCAAGCCTGCACATCGCTTAGAGCCCTAAGTATCGGATATTGGCTTGATTGCTTGCAATGAACACAGCCAATATCTTTGAGAGGTCTTCCATCATTTTTGGGTTTAGTCTTTGATCGTAATGAATGATTAAATTGATTGCTTCGAATAAGAGGCCATACTCAGCATTATTTTTGTTTACCGATTTTGAAGCATCTGTCTTCTTTAGCACTTTAGAGAGAGTTTCTTCAATCAGGCTCAAAATGCCTTTTTCTTAAGTAGGAGACCACTGCTGTAAGATCTTGTACAACTTCATTTGGAGCCAAGGGTTAGGCACGGTGAAGTAGAGATACTAGGTGGGGCACTATTTATTAATGGCTAATTTGTGCAATAACCGAGCAACTTTTGGCAAGGCTTCCTTTAAATGTTCAGGGTTAAATATTTGCTGTAATGTGATCACGAGCGAGGCCGTCGAATTCAAAAAACTGAGGCTGCAGTCTTTTTTCTCCAGCATTTCGCAAATTGGAGCAACGAACTTCTTAGAATCATATTTATTTGGGTACTTTTTGAGCACCCGAGTCAAACACAGAATCGCCTTCCTCCTGACATTCACAGATACCTTGCTCGTGAGAGAAATTTCAATAATGGTATCTGCCACGTTGCTAATGAGGGTATCAGGGACGATGGTCGCAATCATGGAGAATGCGAGCAGTTGTGCTGGCTCGTTTCTCGACCGTAAATCGGATTCGATTGCATGAGTAATAGTTTTCCATATGGACTCATCCTTTTCTGAGATGAGCATGCCTGCTGCAACGTAGCCGGTGTATTTCTCATCGTATTTGGAGGAGTTGATGAGACTGGCAGCTTCATGATAGCCGAAACCGACCTCATAGCCAAGAATGTGAATGTAGAGCAGTTTCCAGACATATTTTTTCCTCTGATAGGCATTCAGGCCTTTTTCGGTGGTGAACCGCTCTCTGATTTTGGCTAGTTCGATTTCTACTCTTTTAGATTCCGATTCTTTGTCTTTGCACGCCCGAATATCAGAGATGAATTCGTTGAGCCCTCTCATGTTGGTCCCGCTGGAAAGTCCAAGCATTTAAAAACTAAGGATATTTAAATAATATAAATTCGAAATAAATCCCCAGATACTTACCAATTTTTAGATGCCGAATAACATCATGCTAGTGGGCATATATCAGAAATCATCACGCTTCTGAAACTGGAAATTGAATATATATCCTTTAAAATTACACCCAATATATTAATTAAGAATATAAGGGAACCTCCAATCTTTGAAATAGCTCTTCAATGACATAGCCACTGAACCGTGAGAAATAGGGAATCCTTAATACGATTCCTATCTTCATTGCGAAGACCTATCGGATCGTCGATGTACTATCTGCAATTACCATAGAACCCCGCAAATAACCATGCGATAGAATGGACAAAGTAGAAAACTGGCTTCATTGTGAAGAACATGGTTGAGCTGACTTCAGATATATTCCCCAAATATTTCAAGCATTCCAATTACCAGACGTTTGTGCGGCAACTCAATCTGTATGGTTTCAGGAAGATTAAATCAGGAGAAGATAAATAAATTGTGTTCACGAACGAAAACTTCGACCGCAATAATTTGTAAGCTTATGTTTATTTAGAGAGAAATTGAAGTTTATCAAAAGAAAAAACGCGCAAAGCCAATCGTAAAAAATGTCGGATTAGATCTTCGAGGAACAGTCGCAGCTCATCATCAGCAAATACCAAGACGAGCATTCGTTAGAACTGCATAAACCACCGCACAGTAATCTGAATAGGCATTCTGAGCTGGAAGGGGAACTCACAATGCTGACCTAGAAGCATGAGAGCCTGCAGGACATGGTCTCCGTATTGGTGGAGCAAAACAAATAGATTATTTTGCAGAACAAGAAGTTCATCAACAAGATCGGAAAAATGGATAATAAGTATCGCAGGAAGCTAGAGACCATGATATTTTTGATGGTCTTCGGACTAAAAAACGGAGATCGCCACATTATCATCCCCCAACAGCTCAGCAACATGATCAAAGCATTCACCACCACCAAAAGAAAAAACAAGATACCCGAAGTCGCTCACATTGTCGAGCATGCAAACATCACGGAACGTTAGAAAAACGCAGTCGAACTCTTCAAGAAGAAATCAACTGAAGAGGGCAGGTTCTACAACAAAAACATTGAAGAGATCCTATCCCTTCTTGAAAAGGAAAATTAAAACTAAAACAATGACTAACTTCTCGACAACGAGAGCGCACAACAGGAAGAAGAAGAGAAATCGGAATCAGTCCGGAATATATAGTATCCATTATCACCAATTAACTCTTTGAGGTCATACCCTTCCTACATATAAATCACTCCCAATGAGGACTGGCACGACCTACTTAGATATAGTGACCACTCGGACATGCTGGACAATGAGAGCAACAATTTGTGATTTGCTTTTGCATAACTGAATGCTTCATATTGACCGTGCATTAAGTAAACTGATTATTATATCTTATATAATCACTGCAATATTGCAGGATTGATTATATATATATATTTTATCTACAACTGACAGTCTTTATTGTCGGTTATAGTTCTTTGATGATGAAAATATTTGAGTTTGTAAGGTCGGAAGCCCCTGCGATATTGCCAATGAACCATTAGAAAAGTAGTTTACCCTGGTCATATGATCAACTAATTGCTTTAATAACGATATTATATTATTCGTAATGAAGAATCAATTCCAATTCCGTTCCTTTTTCTTCTTGCTCGAAGTGATTTATTGCTTGTCAAATAAGGAACTGTTCGATCTCCCAAACGCATAGTTATTCTCAATGGGAATGGATCGAGGGAAGGGGCTGGGCAACGAGCTAGGTTCATGCTTAATCTCCTATAATATAGATGACGAGACTCATTCTGTGGAAGTTTGTTCTAATGGAACGTGTTTAGGCCTTCCCAACCTTGAGGGCTCTGGAATCCTGAACAACTGCTGGCCTTCAGGCACTTACTACCATTATAAATCGGCCGTAGTTCCTATTTGCAGTGGGGATATTATCGCGGATGGAGCCAATATGATGAGACTTGGCATTATGAAAGGATATTGCGGAAATATGAATGACTCTTTAGCTGCTGGCTCTCCTAATTCTGATGATGCTTCAGGCAATGAATTAAATCCATGTGAAGCTTTAGACTCACTGCAAATAGAGCTGTTCTGGGTTGGCTGGGCATTAGCAATCTGCTTTATTCTGTGTATCATTGTTTTGGCGATTCTCTTAGTTTTATAGCGATCCAAAACCACAGCGTTAAGAAATCAGTTACAAGACCCCAATTTAATCGTCGGACCCGCCTGATTATTCATTTTTCTATAACTGAGTAATCACTCTGAGTAATCACTCTCCAATTTCTTATTGTCTTAATCAATTCATGAAGCAATCAAAAAAAACAACAACAGGTACAAAATAATTAATCTTCCGCCTTCAAATCCCACTCTTCAACTCAAATATCTTTGTAGCCCCCGAAAATTGAAATTATTCTTATTTAACTAACAAGATGACTGCAGTATTATATATATCTATGTTATAGATGTTATTAGGTTAAATGTTTGCTCCCTTTTGGCAATTAAATGTGACTTTAAAGCTGATTGATCTCATGTACTTGATTTCAAGGGTTTTCAAGATCCTCAATGATGTATCGGCACAGCCATGGCAGTTATGCTGCTACTTGGTTGATATTAATAAATAGGCATAGCTTTGCAGGCTTTATTGATTGTAAAATCATAATAGTGATTATTTTCAAATCATGATTAATCACTGCTGTTTTTACTCTTATTGCATTTCCGTTTTTTCTTCGGCTTCTTTTACTATGCAATGGGCTCGCCAAATATGTGTTCAGGCAACGGCTCAGTGAAAGAGAAAAATTTGGATTAGATATGATTTATAATCAAATATCCTTCTTAGTTGCTATCGATTCCAGTCATCAGCTGCTCGACCTCTTTGAAAAGTGACAATTTATCGTTAAAAGACTTTGATGATGTGTCAAGGCAAGCATTCAGGAGGCTACCCCCTGGAAGGTCTTTGAACTTTTCAGCATTATGAGCGCTCTAGAAAAATACTGTGCCATAACACTTAAAAGGGTTTTTAAAAGAAAGAGTACACCCGTCATGAGGGGCAGAGGGCCAGCAGCTTGCAGGTTTCTATCGGATAGCTTTAAAAAAGTTCTTGCGGCAATGCTTTTCAAAAGGGTACACGCTATTTCTAAGGATTGAGATAAAAGTTACATGGTGCTTTTGAGCATTGGGTATGAGAGTGTCCCTCTTCGATCTTGGGAAAGAGAAGCTTCAGGATTCACAATTGTCTGTTTATACCACGAAACGAGCTGTCCCCAAACAAACTGCGAGCTGTATCTTTTCTTGGTTTTATCTACATACTTGACATCCTTTGGATTGCCTGTTACTTCTTGGAGAGAAACCTTAATTTCTTCTGAAATGTGGCCTTTATACTCGTGAGCCGTGAAATATGTATGCGTAAAGGCATAGAAGTATATGATGTCAGCGAGGAGGGTTGAGTTGAATCGGCTGGTTGGAGGAATCAGGTAAATTATATGGCTCACGCAGAGACAGCACAGCCGAAAATAAAATAGCTGGAAGTTATACTCGACAGTTAAGCCAATGAGATCTAGGAACTTCTGAACCAGTAAAGCTTCGTTCTCTCTTCTTTGTTAGATCAATATCTATTGAATTTCCCCGAGGACGCTGTTCTTTAACTACACTATCAAGTAGTTGACCAGCTCATTGCTGGGTATGTAGTATAATGGAGGTCTTTAATCTTTAATGGCATTCAAAAAGTATTTCAGCTTATCTGCAGTGGTGAACAGATTTTGGAATCGAATTTCCAGCAATTACTTCTTGCTGATTTATGAGTAAAGCTCGATCTTTTCTTGTCGAATGGACTATTCGTCTGACCCCCAGGGGTACTGCTCAGTCCACCTTCGCTTTAGGTCTTCTTGATACATTTTGGTCTCGATTTCAGTAAAGCTCAGCAATTTTGCCATCCATTTTTTTATCCAAGCCGGAGAGTCTCCCAGTATTTTCTACTTTATGTTGTACTTCTCGCACAGTCTCCGATCTTCTTAGGTGAATTCTTCGAGTGCTCCAAGGATCATGGAGTTTCGGGAATGAAAACAAGTGTTCTTGTCAACCAGCTGGCTGAAAGCAGGGGTATTGGACAGCTGAAGATAGTTGCCTCTGCATTTTTACATTCCGCAGAGGCAAATCGAGTTTTTATGTTCATAGCTCGATTCTGTCATGCAGCAATAATCGAAAGACAGCTCTTCCCCATACTTAATATCTCGGAAAGAGTACATGCCAATGTAGTATTTTCCATTAGAAATGGTGATCACCGTCCCACAGTTTGGGTTGCAGGAGTGAGAGAACCTTGATGAAAAGTTGCCCTTTTTCACTGGATCGACAACCATGAGATCATATCCTTATGGGTCGTTGTTGTGGGTTTCTAGGTAGATATTATAGAATTCAGGGATGAAATTTTTCAGTTTCTTCTTCTTTTGGATCTATTTGATGAAGTCCTCTCTCTCATACCATCTCCAAGGTTCATAAAGCTCCCCGAAATATTCCACGATGAAGCTGCCTTGCTTTATTCCTTCTCTGCTCACACACCTGGCTCCTTTTCCTTTGGTATGGATCCTATATACGGTTTCATCCACATACTCGCGACAGAACTTATAATTTTCAAGGAGAATCTTCGCATAAAATTTGTCCCTGCTGCTGAAAATTTACGAAGAGAGCAACTTCGATTAGTTTGGTTGCTATAGTTTAGATGAAAACTACTGGCATTTTATTTCTTAGTTCTCTTTTATGAGCCAACAACTTTTCCATTTGGTTTCCTTCTTGCAATTTTTAGGTTCGTTCTCTTCAGCAACGGTCGAGCTTTATTGGTTATTTCCGTTTCCAATGATGAGATGACAAGCCTTTTCCAAATCGTAGCCTTGCTTGCCGTTAAAATTGATGGCCTTGAGGAGATTGGATTCGATAAACTAATTTCTGTGGCTCCTGTTGGCAAATGTGTGAATGAAATCCACATCGCATTCGGGAAGAGTGTAGAATATAAGGTTTCTGGTGAATAAGTCAATGCCCCACATCATGCACTACTCGATTTATTCGTTTGAGCTGGGTTCGTCCTCGGATTTGCGACACTTTTTCCTGAGATTTTTTTTTATTTCTGCGTTCCGGCATCTCGCCATCAGTTCTGGGTCTTCGTGATTACATTATATTTTATTGGATCGATTGGGACATGCACTGAGCCACCCATCTTTTAATGTATATGAACAAAATTAATGATCATCGTTTTAGGAATTGAGGCAGACACAATTGACAGGGCACTCCACAGGGCATTTTTTGGAGGCTATTCTGCTTTCAATGAAATCAGCCCGGTTCTGCGGAGTGAATGAGTAATGCTACAGTTCCTCGTACTCCCTGAAGTTCTCTGGGATGAAGGGCCAGGAGGAAGAATCGATTTTGTACATGAGTTCATAAGTGAGAAGTTTTTAGAAATCCTTGACTTTGGCCGAATAAAACTTTTTATGAAATCTCTTTTTATTTATAATCTGCGTAATGCGCTCATAGAGAGTGGATAAATAAACGAAGCTGGCACTAGTCTTGGCCCTGAAGATCTGATTCCAAGAAATAACCCTCTTCAGATCATGTATGACATCTTCTGGCCGAAAGTAAGTGTTGGCCTAGCATTTTACTCGAATTTGATCGATCGATATCAATTTTTATTTCGCAACGCTCTATAATTCCGATTAATCTAATGCGCTATCGAAGAAGGGGTGGGGTGAGTGCTACAGATTTAGGAACTGCTATTCCGTAATATTGCTCCAAGAAGCCAGCATCTGCATTTTATCGAGCTTTTTGATAGTGTTGTTTTCCAGTCCCTTGCTGCTGTCATAGATCATATTCTTTTATCCCGAGGGGTCGAGATAGAGCAGGTAAAGGTCAGGGTAAGCAATTTATTCTCTTAGTAGCTCATCGATTTTGTAATGCACGAAGTTGTAGCGCAAGACATGGGAGACATCGATTTTGATGATGGAATCCACCTAAGATAAAGGGAGGGCTTACAAATGAAAGCAAGAAGTCCGGAAGGCTACTTTTGAATTCAGTAAGAAACTACAATATCACTGAGCTCATAAAAAAGGTAATCTGATCCGAGGGATCATCCGAAAAATTTTACTTATTTTTTCGCATTTGAAGTCATGAACCGGGATTGAGATTTTAATTATCAATCGAAAAATAACATCTTATATTCCCTCTTGTTATAAAAAGGTCTCTTTATGCTTTCGAGGCAAACCTCCGAATCGAAAAGATCTTCCCCCATACATCTTTAGATAACTGTTTCGATGTTGCCCTCTAAGGCCAGAAACCAGCAAACGAAACAACAAGTCTTAACTCCGCTCATTTCCAATATACGCCAAAAAGTATTCGAATAATTTAAAGTTCATAGCTAATTTTATGTTTATTAAATTTTAGCAATAAATATAAAACTTCAGTCAGTCTCATTCTAAATGCTGAAGCATGCTATTTTTTGTGATTAACTGGCAGATAAATCAACCTGACCTTAAAACTCATGGTCTGACCATTATAAATTCACTTTATGTCATATCGATTATTGCTCTGTAAATTAATGACAAAGATTATATATTAAACGGCAGCTCTGGCCTCCAATTGAAACAATATTGGCCAGTTAAATCTTTGGGTCTTTGAATTTTATAGGCAGGTGTTTTTATTAAATTAAGAAGAAGCCGATATTCGATATTTTGTGATATATTTGTTCATATTAATTAGCCTTCAGCGAACTTTGCCAAACTTCCCTGCAAAATTTCACCAAATAGGCCTCTGCTGTTTTAAGGCTAATAAATATGAAGAAGATGAACATTTCACAAAGTTTTATTAGCTTGTTGCTTGCAAACAAATGCCATAAGCTGTTCGAAATAAGAAACAAATTAAGGAGAATTGTTTTGCAGGGCAGAGGTTCTTCAAATTAGAGTGTTTCATGCTTGGTAAAGAATTGGGCTGGTTCGGTTGCACTTCTCCGTCGCTAATTTATTGCATTCCATTTAATAATTTAATTAATATTGTGGATATGGCTGAGGTCGAACACCACATCATCCGGGTCACCATCACCGTGAAAAGAGTTAATTTGACTGTGCGATTTCCCTGCACGATATACTTCCAAGCGAAATACTGTAGGCGATTTTTTATATTTAGAAACGAGTGTTGTAGTTGGGAAAATGAACCATTAAATCAAAAACGGGATTAGTGAGCCCAATGAGAAAATTACAATCGATGCGGATATTCCCGTTAACAATGGAATCTATTCAAATGCTAAGGTACTCCCTTTCTTTATGACAGGCCACATTGGCTGCCTTCATGTCGTCTAGCAATGGAAAAATACCCGCAGGAAGCATAGATATTCAAATATCCTCTGCTGGAAAAGTGTGCGAGGAGAGTGCATAGATGTAAGTATCCCTCGAGAAATGCCCTGATCGGAGCGCGAAGATTTTCATTTCAACTAAGTTATAGTTTATTCGTTCACATAAGAAAATAACTGACGCGGGTGTCAGCCACAAAATAAAACATATGGCTGTATCAAATGTAGAGCGCTTGCACACGAATGAATCCAAAAGATATGAAGCCATGCCAGTCTCGAACACAGCATAAAAAAGATTGCGATCATATCGAAATAAAGCTGACCTCTATGACAGTGCGCGCAGTAAAAATAGTGAATAAAGCGAGTAGAGATCGATTATCTATTAGTAGTTCGAATACTCCAAGAAAAATGGCGCCAAGTCCAGAGACAGAGGCCATTTCAACGATCAAAAAAAATAAATCGCGAAACTAAAAAGCGAACTATATGAACTCAAGAAATAATAGAAATGGGGTGGCTATGAAGCTCAACTCGATCGATACCGGACAGAGATGGATGCTTCCATCAACGAACTGAACTCAATGAAATAAAAAAATAAAGCCTTGTAGCGCAAAGATCGTGATAGTGTTCAAACCATCAAAAGCCTGAAGCAGCAGTTATAAAAGCTCACATCTAAATCGCAATCATCGGAGACATTCAATTTATAGACCAGAATCTCCATCGAAGAAAAGTAGTTGAAGATGCGTTCTCTGAACGAAGAAATCAAATAACTAAAGTAACTGTTATAGGATCAGAAGATTGCCAACAACATGCAATAGAAACGCATGGAGTTTAAGGAAGCGACGTATAGGGAGCAAATCAATAAGCTCACAGAAAAATATCAGCAAAGTTAAACTGAGAGGCAAAAGGCTGCATTCTAAGTCAGCAAAATGCTAACGGAGTTTTAAAACAATGAAAAGAAGAATCAAATAGCTCACAAGTAAAAAGAGCGAGCCCACATGTAAGATAAAAATATACTAGCCAAGAAGAATTAAAAGCTGAGCGTTAGTCTTTCAGAGTGCAAAGATCAGAATAGCGAGCAGGAGAGCAGAATTGCTTAATTAGAACAACTCCTGAAGGCTGCCAATAAAGCGAATGGGCAGCTAACCCAAGAAAATGAAGCATTTTTATCCAAAATCTAACAGGAATAAACCAGCATCAAAAAGCTATCTACTAAGAATCAACAAAACAGCATATAACTCGCGTAATTGCTCAACATACAACAGCTTTATCTCACTTTGAAGAAGAAAAGTTCAGAAGCAGCAACAGAGGCTGTCAGGGTTGCATAATCTCTCAATAGAACGAATAAAGCCAACACGAACCTCCAAGAGCATATTAAAGAATTTGAGGAGAAACTGGCTCTTAGCAACAAAGAAAGAGACCAACTCTCACACAAAACAAACGAACTCAGCAAGGAAATCTCGCGTCTGCACAAATTAGTTGAATCGAAAGATGACGAGGCTGGTGAACTGAGCTAATCGCTATCGGAGCTATCAAATAAGTTGTCATAGTATCGTGTGAAGCTTGACACTTAAAAGATGCAGCATGAGTAAAACTCCAAGAGGTTTTCTGACCGAATACTTAAGCTCATGAAAACGAGCGAGTACCAAGATGCAGAGATTGAGGAACTGAAGTGGAAGCTCGCAAAGAGCGAATAATCAGCGGACAGCCTCAACCTCAAAGTGGGTACTCTTAACAATAGTATCCTGAAACTTTCTGAGGAGTTGATCAACGAGCAGTAGAAAAATAAATGCCACAAGGAGGCCCAAAACGAATTCGAAACCCAAATATAAATCCTCAACAACGACCTCACTCTGAAATAGAGCAGAGAAAAGGAGCTACTGGCTGCGATCAAGGCAAAAAATGACCATGATTTCGTCATGAAAAAAAACATCAAGGACAAGGAACAATAGATCTTCTTGCTCAGAGAAAGCGAACAGCAGAAGTCAGCCCAATACTAAAACAAACTGCAGGAGTATGAACTCCTCATTAGCGAGCGAAACGAGCTCCTCACCAAGGCGAGGTCTGAAAAATAACAGACCACCAAGCACTACTCTGATATCTCAGCGAGCAAACAGTAGTTGAGTCAAAACATCCAAAAAGCAAACGAGCAAATCAAATACCATCATGAAACCATCAACAATTATAAACTGCAACTATCAGAACTCGAAAACAGCATTCATGAAATCTCAACAAAATGCAGTCAAATGGAAGAGTAGAAAAGCGAAAATCAAAAGAAAATCAGTGGGCTCAACAATAAGCTGAAATAAGTCACACAGTAGCTCTTAAAAACCAATGAATAGTTCGATAAATACAAAATACAAACAAAAATGGCAATGTAAAAATTCTTCATAGAAATAAACAACGTCGAGATTATCATGAACAAAGAGGGTTCTATTAAAGAGCATACATAATTGCTAGCATTTCCGGATCAAGATTTATCTAACTTGCAAATCCAGTCCTACAAGAAGAGAGCGTAATTACAGATAAAATTGAATGAAGGGTATCATGAACTCAAGTAAACTAACATATTCACAGAGACATAATTCGAAAAGTATAAGTAGTTTACAAAGTTGAGAGAAGAAGAACTTTAGGCTTAAATATTAAGGGGAAAGGAAAAACTCAAATAACAAAGCATATCCGCGGAGGAAGAGATTACTCAGCTCACATCCAAGATTTTGGGGTTGGAAGAAGAAGTGCATCTGCTTGCGAGTGAGAACTAAATGCTATCGCAGGAAGTAAAGAGGGCAAATGAAGAGAAAGAAGAAAGTTTCAAGGAAGCAGAGGACTTTAAGAAATAGATAGCCAAAAAAATGTAGTAAAATAAAAATGTCACCAAAATCCTCAATGGCCTCATTCAAGAGACTGAGAACAGCAAGAATAAAGTATCATTCGAAATGATCTCCATTAATGAATAAAACGCGAAACAAATATAGAAGCTCAAGCAGTCCAATAAAGAACTCGAAAAGAAAATCAGCAGCCTGGAGAACAGCATCCAGGAGAAATAAGAGAGCATTTAAGGTTTCGGGAGTAAAATAACAGAGCTTGTTTACGCCAAGGAAAAGGCTGAAAAGAAGAATGACCATGCTGAAATTAAAATGTAGGAACTTCTCAAAACTAAAGCAAAACTCGAAAATGAGCTTATTGATACCCAAAAGAAACTGAAAGCCCTCAATGAAGTCGAATAAAAGCAAAGATAAATTAATGCAAAGGATAGAGTAAAAATATAGGAGCTAACAATAAAGCTCAACAAATCGCAACAAGAAATTTAATAGTTAAGTTCGAAAATGGAAGGAATGCATGCGGACATACAAAGGCACCTCTAATAAATCATTGAGCTTGAAAGCGACTCCAAAAAACTCAGAAACAACTCGAAGCAGGTTTCTTCCACTTTAGAAGAGAACAACAAGCAACTCGAGCAAAAATTAATATAGTTAACTTCCGAGTTATAGCTTAAAATTTTCCTGATCTCGCAAAATTAATCGGCCATTGCTGAGCTAAAGCGCCAAGTGGAGGATTACTCACAAAATATTGCAGCTAAGAAATCATAAATTCTCGATCTCAACGAACAGAACGAAGCCTTGCGGAATTAAATCTTATTCTCGAATTAAAACTACATAAATGCAAACCAATAACGATAGTTGCTCGAGCAATAGCTCAGGATAGAGAAAGAAAGGTTTATCATTGCCAATAATTAGCTGATCGAAAGCCAGATCCATGCGTAGATTATCAACAGCAAGGACAGATAAATTTAAAAGCTTCATGAGGAGAACTGGAGTTTGGAAACCAAAATATAGAATAATACAAAATAGCTGAAGGGAGTTATTACAGAGTTGAAGAAAGAAATAGCAAATCGTGGCCTCAAAGAAGAAGAGTTGAAAAGGAAGTTCAGAGAAATTTAAAAATAACTATAGACAAGGATTCATGAAGCGAAGAATGACAAAACAAAAATGAAGGATGAGCTTATAAGAGAAAAAGGTGAGATATTTAAGGATATGGATAGTTTGGAAAGAGAGAATAAGTCAATGCGGAGCGAGCTCCAGCATATAAGAGAAGCCTATGAAAAACAATTAGAAGATGCAAACATGGAATATTCAGAGTTGACATTGTTGGTAGCAAGAAAGGAGTAATAAATAAGCCAAAAGAACGAAACAATCAAATAAAATGAGAAAAAAATTAAAATCTTGAATGCTGAGCTCAGGAATTGCCTATAAAATTGGTAGAAAGATAAAATTTAACTACGTTCGAAAGCAGCCCTCAGTACTAAAATTGGGACATCGGAAGCAATAGGAAGAGCCAAAGCTTCAAATAATTAATAGGTTATCTCCTAAGCCAAGAGCACTTCCCACAAGTACCAGAAACTAATCGACGAAATTGATAACCGAAGTAAAAATCTACTCGCAAAGTCTAAAAAAACGAAAGACGCCGAATGAATGATCCGAATTTTAGGCAAAACAAAAAATTATATTTACATTTTTGCATAACAATACTTAATCATTGAGTTGGCTCAAGCGTTATTTAGTTGCCATCTTCGTCAATATTTTAGTTTACGATAACCTTGCACGGTTCAATGTTCCATATCTTTTTAGCGTACTCCTTGATGGTTCTATCGCTGCTGAACTTCCCTGAGCGTATGGCGTTCAAAATCGACATTTTAGTCCAGAGTTTTTTATTTTTGTATGCTTCATCCACCTACTTTATAGAAATATTTTACCCTCTCCTGGCATTTGATATAGGACTCGAAATCGGCGCCGACCAAATACCAATCATTGTTGTTGTTAATAGAAGACACAAGCTCCATCAAAATCATTCTATCCCCGAATGTTCCTTGCCTGATCGCTTGGATTACCTTTTGCAGAGATGCAGGCAGATACTTTTCAGGGGCAGTTACACTCATTTAATGCTTGAGATTTGCTATTTCTGGCACTCTTGCTCCGAAAATAAATATATTCTCTTCACCCACTTCTTCCCAGATTTCTACATTTGCGCCATCCATGGTTCCAATGATTAGCCCTCCATTCAACACAAACTTCATGTTGCTGGTGCCTGAAGCCTCGGTCCCCGCAGTGGAAATATGCTCTGAAATTTAAGTTGCAGGGATGATGACCTACGCATTGGTCACATTGTAGTTCGGGATAAATACCACTTTCAACAAATGCTGAGTCACTTGATCATTATTCAAAACGAAGGAGACCTCGTTAATCAATTTAATAATCTTCTTCGCATTGGCATAGGCGGGCGCTGCTTTCCCTGCAAACATGACGGTTCTTGGCACAACATTGTTCCTCTCTTATGGAGTCATTTCTTTGATTGCTAGGTATCGATGTATGACGTAGAGTATGTTCATGAATTGCCTTTTATACTCATGGATTCTCTTGATTTGGACATCGAAGAGAGAGTCGATATTGATTTCGATTTTTGTTTGCTCCCGAACCATATCTTTGAGTTTTTTCTTGTTTATCTCTTTAATTTTAGCCCATTTCGATGTGAATTTCTCGTCATCAATGTACTTCTCCAGGAGTTTCAGCTTCTACATCTCCAAAATCCACTCGTCTGTTCCTAAGTACTCAGTGTACAGCTCTGCAAGGAGAGGATTCGCGCACAAGATCCATCTTCGGGTGGTCACCCCATTTGTCACATTCACAAACTTATTTGGAAAGATGCTCACGAACTCTTTGAACAGCTCTGTTTTCACGAGTTCTGAGTGGATTGCAGCAACCCCGTTGACTCTGTGAGATGCAACAACGCACAAGTTCGCCATTCGAATTTTTTTGGGCTGGCTTTCCTCAACAAGTGACAAAATATTGAGTTTATAGAAGTCTTCTTCCGACATTTTTTTAGATACTTTGTCTAGCCAAATATGGTTGATCAAGTAAATGAGTTCCAAGTGGCGAGGCAGTAGCTTTTAGAGTAACGAAACACTCCACTTTTACAAAGCTTCAGGCAAGACAGTGTGGTTAGTGTAGGAGAAAGTGTCATAGATTATTTGCCATGCAACCTCGTAGTCTATCCTTTCCTCATCTACCAAGATCCTGAGTAACTACACGATTCCCAATGCTGGATGGGTGTCGTTTAATTGAATCGAGGCCTACTTAGGAAAGTTCTTCCATTCGAATTTTTAATTCTTGTCAGCCGCATTTTTCTTGTGTCGACGAATGATATCTTGGATAGTCGCGGAAACCAAAAGATACTATTGCTTTAGCCTTAACTATTTCCCTTGTTCAGTTGAATCATTGGGGTACAGCACACTTGTAATGTAGGAGGCCTTCTGGCGATCCTCCAGAGCCTTGTAGTATTCTCCACTGTTGAAAGACGAGAAATCAAATTAGTTCATTGGTAGGGATTTCCAGAGTCTGAGACCAATGGTATTATAGGTTGCGTAGCCAGGGATGGGAGTGTCGTAGGCCCGAGCAATAATGGTTTCGGTATCTTCCCAATACACTATATCTTTGCCATGGATATCCTTGACGCGCCTTGTTCGGCCGTAGAACCGTATCTTGTATTGGACATCGACTCTCTCGATTTCCCACGGGTTTCCGTTAGACAACCAAAAATCAGGCACTTCAACTTGTTCTCCGTTTTGGATCATTTGCCTGAAAATACCGTACTCATATCTGATTCCATATCCCCAAGCCGGGAAATTCAATGTCGCCAAAGAATCGAGGAAGCAAGCAGCCAACCTACCCAGACCTCCATTTCCCAAGGCCGGATCAACCTCTTTTTCTCTGATTCTTTCAAAAGAATAGCCTAATTCCTTCAATGCCTCAGCATACTCCTTCCCCAAATCGAGATTTACGACAGCATTCTGGAAGCAGCGGCCGATCAAAAACTCCAACGACAAGTAATAAACTTTCTTTTTCCCTAGCTTGTTAACGCATCGATTGGTATCATTAAAGTATTCAATGAGCCTATCGCGTACTGAATGAGCAGTCGCCTGGAAACAATGCAGTGACTTAAAGTCGAATCTTGTGCGGGCTAAGGTGTATTCGACATGGTTAACAATCCTAAATAGTAACAGTAATACTGTCTCTTGATGGTGGGCACATCTTTTGGAATATAATTGCTCATGAGCTTATACACCAAATCATTCATTCGCTCATCAGAGTAGATTCTGGAGATGTTCGGCCGGTGCTCCTTGCCAGTTTCCTCATCAATACGGATCATGCTTTTCTTTCGATCAAATGATATAGATCTTGGTACTTTGTCCATTTTGTGATTTAAGGCCCTCTTGATTTTAAATAGTTTCAGATTTATTAGGGACAACAACTATTTCAATATAATATATCTTGGATGATGACCATTGATCAATCTAAAAATATTGGCTTATATTTGCTCATAATTGGCCATTCTTATGCAAATATTTTGAATTTCCTGAATGCGATTATATATCTATCTGTCTATCTATGAATATGAAATATATACAAACATACACATATATCTCAGCCTATCTAATATGCGATTTATAACTGAATGAAGTAATTAAAGGTTTTTGAATATGCACATTTATACAATATACAATGAATACAATACATATGCAAAGATAAAATAACAGATAAAGATAAATCCTCAGATATACTCAGATATATTTATAAACAAACACCCAGAATCCAACTCATATGCGTAACTCATACTCTGGCATGATATTTTTCCTTATCAACTTCGATATCGGGCTCTGCCATTTCTTGAATGGTTGAGTATTTGGGCTTGACCTGCTTATAAATTTCCTGGAGCTGGGTGATTTATTTTTTGATTAGCTACAGTTCGGGATCCTTTTCTTCTTTTTGCGTCATGGTTTGCAATTAACCTTCCTTTTCCTCGAGCAGGACTTGGATTCGCTCCTGCAAATACTCTCTAGGCTTGGCACGATTCAAGTATAGAAGCCCTGCATGATTTTGAAGGTACTAATCAGCCTCGTTCAGTATTTTCTGTTTGTCTTCTGTGAGTTCGAAATTTGCACCATATCTTGCTTTTTGTCTGAATAGCTTATGGTGTACTCTCGAATTAGAGTGGCCTCGCGCACTACTCGTTCCTTCCGGATTGCCATAAAGCACTGGTAGACGATAGCGATGGTCCCCCCCTTAACAGCCACCTTAATAAATGTGTTTTTCATGACAATTAAGATCTAATATTTATATTATTGCTCTTCAATCATGAATTTGAAATGCTATTAGTCATGCCACAGACTCATGATTTATTACTGATTGTTCTATAAGATGCTTCCGCCTCGAAAATTAAACAACCCCCGCCTGCGCTACTTCCGAAAGAGTAAAATCAACACATAAGCTCAATCAAGTGAGAAAAAGAGTGCCAAAATAGGGGGTTCTGTTCAGTACTCATGTTCGACCAACAGATACTCATAAAGTTCATCCTCAGCTATTCCCCCAAAGAGCAGTGTTACTCGAATAGCCAACAGGATGATGTTCTCCAATGAGGTTACGAGCAAAAACACCTATCAAAGCATAAGCAGTCGAAGATCAGAAGATAGCTCTGGCCAAAGTAATAAGTAGAACATCGCCGAAAGGAGCAATATGGCGATAAATTTGAATTATCGGAGGAATGAAAGCGCAAAGAAGAAGTGTTTCGAGGCAAAGAAAACTCTCATCAAGCTGAAATCAGAAGAGAGAAGCTATTTAGAGTCAGTTGCGTAAAAGAACAGAATTTGGAACATCAAGATGAGGAGACCCAGAGTGCCGGATAATCTTATCAACTGCTTTCAGACAAATTCCAATAAGGTATAGTCAAAAACAAGGGCCAAAAAGGTTATTACTGATGGAAACGCAAGGGTGAGATACTAGTTGGCCTCTATCCAGGGAAGTAAAGCCGAAAACCAAGATTACATCAAGTGTGGAAATTATATTTGGATACTGTGCGATGGGCATGGGGAACATGGGCATTTTGTGGCAGAGTTTGCTGCAGAAATGATGTTCGATATCTGCACGGATTTGAAGCAAAAGAAGGACATCACTCACAAAACAATCATGAGCATGTTTTCTGAAGTGGAGGAAATGCTCGAGGATTCCTAAATTGACCTCTATCTTTCAGGGTCGACCTGCACTCTTGTTGTTCTAGACCAAGGCCAGATTATATGCGCCAATGTTGGTGACTCTCCTGCCATCATCATCGGCAGTAACGAAGATTCATGCTTTCAAATTTTCAGTGAGCATAAACCTGATAAGATGGAGGAGAAAAAACGGATATAGTTTATTGGAGGAAGAGTGAAGAAGCACCCATCGAAGCTCAACATCAAAGATAGTCCATATCGGCTCTGGGGGACCAATTAAGACGAGTGGGGGCCTGGGCTCGCTGTATCAAGGGGTTTCGGCGACAAAATGGCCAAAAAATATGGCTTAATATGTTAGCCCTCAATTTCAACAGTGCCTTGCGGCTAGGACTGCAAATATATTGTTATTGGATCGGATGGCCTGTTTGATAAAATATCATACTCGGAAATGTAATACCTCATTCAGAAATAATAGAACAACACAAAACAAAGGGCATAGGAACTGTGCAGCACAATAGCGAGTATCGCCCGGAAGAGATGGTCAATGTATTCTGATGATGTATCGTCAATCATTATCTATCTATGATACTGATATTCATGCACTCTATTCCTGCCATATACTGTCATAAATTGCCATACTGTCATATTGATGCTATCATGAAATATCAGTTCCAAAGTGTGAAAATACAGGCCAGGGAGACAGCTTCGACGACGACCACGAATATGAGGCAGAAGTTATTGCTGCTATCCAAGAGTTTCATCATGTTTCTCTTAACCTTCCCCATTTTCTCCATGTTCTCATCCATCTGGTTGTTCAGATACTGCATCAGACAATTATTACATCTAGCTATTTATTCTGTTCGCTCAAGGCTCTACCGATGTCCTTATTTCCATTCTTCGTGTTTTTCACCACGCCGATCAGCTCATCGAGAATCTCATCCTGCTCATTCTATTGTTCTTTCTTTACGCCAAGCAGTTGCTGCTTTGTCATTTTCTCGTATTTCTGAGTCTGTTCAGCTTTGTTTGGCTCTTGCGGCTTTCTATTTTTGGTGTTGAGGGTCTGCTGCTCGTACTGGCTGATGAAGGACTCGATTTAATTATTGATTTAGATGACCATCGCCTCTCGCTTTTCGAGATCCTTGTTGGATAAGCCGAAATCCTTGGGGTTAGTGCTGAAATTGGTGAAGATTAGGTTGATTTCCCTATATTGCTCTTTCTATGGCTATCACAGATTGTACTAGTTGCTGGATTGTGCCCCGAATTTCAGCATCGAGCTCGAAAATAGGCTTGCCTTATTCCTCCTGCCTTTATCGATACTTTAGGTCACTCTTCAAAGCGGTGAATAATTTCTTTGTGGTTTCAATCTTCTTATTAAAAGCTTAGGTGGTCATCCTATGTGCAATATACAGTATCTATTATATATCTACAATACATAATAGCATTTCATAAAATGCTATATACTACATAATAATCTTACATAATATGAAATTATATCGATTTTCACCAGAAGTATTTTTCTTAAAGCAAAGAATGAAAAATAAAGTCTGCTGAACAATCACTATCTCTTGCCTGCAATGAAGTCCTCCAGTTCGATGTTTCTCCCTCCCTCGCTTTATGCTATTCTGGCTTGCCTTTATAGTCTTTTTATTCTCTTGTGATACCTTCGTTGAACATTGGCAGCAAACTTAGTATATCTTCGGATAATGATGTCATCTTCTGGACAGGCTATCTCCTCGCTACTTTCATACTGCCAAGGGACTGGGAGATTGCCTTTAAAATATTTGGCAATCAGTTTTGCGCATTGGCTAATTTACTAAGCAGAGTAGCCATATGCATCCCCGATCTAGCTAATTTACTTCTTCTCTCCTTCTATGATGGTTGCATAAAGAGAGTAGATGGAGACTGCCATGAGTTTGACTATTCTTTCAGTGGCCGAGTAGAAGACCTCGTTAATGGTTGCCATGGAGCCTCGATAGATTTTATAGTTGAGGGTATTGCATCTGAGGATGCATTCCCCCACAGTCTTCGCCATCAGATATGCTGAGCAGCTCGGTTTGTACTCCATGGTGCCAAACGATGGTATTTTGTCCCCCAAGGATCGATATAATTATTTTTTCCTGAGCAGACTGATCCTCTGCCAGATGGGGGACTACCTCCGGGGGCGATAAAGTGGAAGAGGATGCTGGGAAGATGGGTCGTGTGAGCTGGGTGAATGTGAGTGTGAGTTTGAGGTGCTAAACTTTTCCATGTGCTAGCTATTGGGTTCTAATTATTAATAGAGATTAGCATTTGGCAGTCAAATCTATATATAATCCAGACTGACTTAATTTAGTCATGTTTCGAGTGTGTTAACATGTGCATTATCCTATACCTCATATTATTATACTCAAATGAAGGTACGCTCTAGTATAAAAAGAATGTGCGAGGCCTGTCGGGTTGTCCGCTACAACCACAAGAACTACATCCGCTGTGACGAAAATCCGAGGCATAAGCAGCGCCAAAGATTCTCAACAATCAAACTAATGTCCCCCATTCATCAAATCGAGGCAATGCCAGTATAAAGCAGGATACTCCAACTTAGGAGTGTGAACATAATGGACTTATTGGTTTGATCCTTCATCAATCTTAATGTATATGCATGCAGATATCTACCCATTGCTCATTGCTGGCTCACTGTAGTGATGCATTGTATAAATTGCAGTAGTTTAGGGTTGCAGTTCATATTGGCCAGCCAGTTAAATTAACAAAATTGCAAATAACTGCATTACAGGGCCTAAATAATGGGGCCATCACAAACTAACAATTTATAAATATTATAATATTTTATTATTTAATTATGCTTCATGAAAGTGATGATGTATAATTGAATAGTTTAATTTTGGGTGATAGTATAATAAAGTGATATTACAATAAAGTGATAGTATAATAAAGTTATAGTATAATAAAGTGATAGTATAATAAAGTTATATTTAATTGATAAATAAATGATGATTATATGTATGTGATAATATGTGTGTATGCGAATATGAATGCGAATAGAGAACAATCATGATTTATAATTCAATCCGTAATTAAGTAATAGAGCAGGGGTTCCCCAAGGGCCGGGAGGAGCATAGGAGTTGACTGCGCTGCTATGAATCCTCTGGATTGGTATGAGTCCATCTGCATTGTTATGAGCCATGTGCCTTGCTTGGTGTATGATGGAGAGTGTGAGACTTGGACCGAATCTAACCACTGCTTGATCACTGTAGGTACCAACAGTATGTCACCATATGAAGAGGGGGGTTTAGCTATGGAATTATTTATTACCTCTGGCTCTCAGTTGCTCTCTTTGTTCCGGGTTCAACTGATTTGATTGTTTATAGGCCTTTATCTTGATAAATAATCCCTATATATAATCACTCATTTATTCAATTTAATATTTTAATATCTTTCCAATACATCCCATTCATTCATTATAATCCAATACTCCAAATTGACATGCACATACGCATGCATATACGCATACACACACATATACACACTTTATTATTATGCAATCATTGCTTATGGATTTGTAGCTGCTTCGAAGAATGATGGCTCTCATTGTGTCTGCATCTGCCTTTCACAGAGTACTTGTTTGGTCTTTTTTCTGATACTGTCAAGATCTCTGCTCATTGTCTATGCAGTAGCAAGGGATGAGGAGGGAGGGAGTGGAGCATATTACTAATTTGGGGACTCTACAACTTAACTCCTTCAAGCGCAGCCTTTCAAGATTCCAGAGATGGTTCACTGCCCATTTTTCAGCTGCGTAAAAATATTCGCTGTGGAAGATGTATCATCCCCTCAGGCATCATTAAACGATATTTGTAATATAAAATGCAAATGAAGACCATTGAACGTCTGATGCCTGGTACTGTACAAAATCTACAACACCATCTTACAGACATCGCCAGCTTATATTGCTGCCTTTTTATATTATAGAGTGGCGAGGAAATGGCTAATTGAGGAAGGCTGAATTGATCCATAAATGATACGATACTGCAATTGATCATATAATGGGGGAATATCAGTGTGTGATGGGCTGCAATCGAAGTATTTCAATACTCCGCATTCAAAATATATCGATTTCGATTGCGACTTATCGAATTTCTGACAAATAATTTAAATAATTGCAAACATGCGCGTGCAGTTTGTGGAGCCTGTTGCGGTATGTACTCTACATGCTTTCAGTATCTGCTGACTTATGCTAATAATGAGTTGAATTTGCTTTTTAATTGGTGTGGTTTTAATTCCGGCTCTGATTATATATTTATACTATTGTTCTTCTAATCGAAATTATGGGATGCGAACAAGCCAAATTGAACCCATTCGATTCCCCCATCGCCTAAATCAATAAGATTAGCAAGAGAAATATTGATCCCAGGCTCCAATTCGGCTTAAACGACGAGGCTGCCGAAAATGTTTCTTCCATTTCAATCGAACCATCAGCCAATGACCTTGATAAACTCGAAAAAGGTCTAATGAGGCACTTCTTTTTTTACAAACTCCAAAAGAACCAGCGATCGAACATCATCAAAAATTTATAAGGATACTCGGCCAAGAAACACGATATCATTTTTAAAAAAGGCGACCTTGCTAACCTGTTCTTCTATATAAAGAGCGGAAGTGTTTCAGTTGATATCAATGATGATGGGAAGCCCAGGATCCTCGGGCCTTAAAGTTATTTCGGAGAGTTGGCCCTGCTGTATAAATCGCCAAGGTCTGCTACGATCAAGGCTGAAGAAGATTGTATATTCTTCTGCCTGTCCCGCGAAGTTTTTAAAAAGACCATGGAAGAAATTACAATTAAGAACTTTGCCAGAGCTCAGAAGCATATCGATAAAGCACCCATGTTTCATTATCTGACCAGCCGCTAGAAAGTTGCGATTGCCTACAATACTCACAGCCTTAAATACAATAAGAACTAGGTCATATTTAGGCAAGGAGAAGATGCAAACTCTTTCTTCATTATTGTCAAGGGAGAAGTCCGCATTAAAATTGCTGGGAAAGCTGATATTATTATGTCGTAGGGGCAGTCGTTTGGTGAAAACTCGTTTCAAGCGGGCTCCACTCGTGGTGGAACTGCAATCGTCGAAGAAAAGGCCTCGCTTTTATCGATTAGCAGGGAAAGCCTTATAAAATGCATCGGAGGGTATCTTCAGGAGATGTCATTTATTAACATTATGAAGTGGTCGATCAGCCGGCACCCAATTTTGTCTAAACTGTCCGATTTGTAAAGGTAGAAACTGTTCTCGATTGTGAGCATCCAAAGGTATGAGGATCAAAGTGTGATCCTAAAGGCCGGGGAGGTTTCAACTATGTTCTATATTTGCCTCGAGGGGAAGATAAACGCTGGATAAGTCGGAACAATTATAAACTTTGAGGAAATATTTTAGGAGGAACACAACAAAGTCAACATAGAGTAGCTTAAAAAACACGGTTCAGGCAGCGTTGCGATATTCAAGTACAATGTTGTTCGCACGATTTTCGGGAAGAAACTCCTGAATGTCTTCAAAAAGATTAAGGATTCGTAACAGCTCCCCGAGAAGAAGCATAATTATGTGGAAGGGATTAAACTCGAAAACCTCATCGTAAAGTACCAGCTAGGATAAGGCCTGTTTGGAAAGGTATTTTGTGTCGAAGACCAATATCATATGGAATATGCAATCAAATGCATCGACAAACAGAAGGTAATTTCGAATGAAATGTAAAAATTCGTGATCCTGGAAAAACTCATCCACGAGAAGCTGGATTCAATGTTTATTGTAAAATTCATGAAGGCAATGCACAACGAGGACTACATCTTTTTCCTCCTGAAGTATATCGATGGTGGGGATTTCTTTCATGTACTGAGGAATATCGAAGTTTGCAAAAAACACAAGGCACAATTCTATTTTGGCTGTTTAATTTTGGCAATTTAGCATCTCCACAAGCACAGCATTATCTATCGAGACATCAAGCCCGAAAACACAGTGGTTGACCGTACTGGCTTTCTCCACCTCGTTGATTTAGGCACTTCCAAAATTCTAGAAGAAACCAACGGATATAAAACCTTCACCATTGTCGGAACTCCTCATTATATGGCTCCCGAAATCATCCAAGGGTAAGGCTACTCTTTCGCAGTAGATCTATGGTCGATGGGAGTATTCTTCTTTGAAATGGTTTGCGGAGAAATGCCCTTTGCAAATGAAAAAGATGATCCTTATGAGATTTTCAAATAAATCGTCGATGAAAAGAGCCTAGAAATACCCAAAGCTTATGAGGATGAATCCGGAATAAAGCTGATAAAGAAACTTTTGTGTCGAGATGAAACACTACGGAGCATCTAAGATTTCTCAAAAATAAAGAATATGCGCTATTTCGAAGATTTCGAATGGGAATAACTTGAAAATCGAACGATGGACACACCTTTTACAATCAATCGTTAAAAATTGAATACCATAATCAACGAGCCTTTAATAAGTTACTTGAAAAATATAAAATCATAAGAAGCAAAGCTATAGAATGAGCCTAAGGATCATATGGTTTCGACAAATTGGCAATGGAATAACTTATTCGAATGAGCCCATTTGCACAAATGCGCACATGATTATTTTCGATATCAATTTAAGAAAGGTGAGATATAAATGAGTTAAATATCATACTATATATGCTCAACATTAAATTTAATTATATTCCGTGATACTTTGGTGATGTTATATTATTAATTTAGCAGTTCGCGCTCAAATGATGATAAAGACAAAGAAGGGCGAGAAAAACCTCTTCGAAGAGAAAATAGGTTTGAAATTCAATGAAGGGGAGAGAAAAGTTACTGCTTTTCTGACCAACTTCAAAACCAAAACCTATGTTGACATTGATGAGTCAGAAGAAAGAATGGCTTTGCAGTGCTACTTCCAAGATGAATCAGGATAGACTTTCAAATGCTATATGGCCTTCGATCCCTATTTCTACATCGGGTTCGAACCCAAATCAGAAGATTAAGTGAGGGTCTATATTGAAAATAGCATTCCCAAAATTCTAAAAATATAGCTCGTCGAAAAGGTCGACCTTTAACAAATAAATCACTTATCAGGAAGATTAAAAAAGTACCTCAAAATCAGTTTCAGGACCACTAACGATTTAACTGCAGCCCGAAAAATGATAGATGTGAGGAAAAAAAAGGAGAATCATGACATCGAGCTGTATTTCGACTCGAAGAAGACAGCGACCTACATTTAAAACCCAAAGGACTTGATCACGGATATTCGAGAGTACGACGTGCCCTATCACTCAAGAGTGTGCATTGATACCGATTTGCGGGCTGGGAAATGGTTCGAGCTCGATCTAAAAGATAAGTTCATAATCGGCTTGAAATGCAGTTAAAAAAAATCCTTTCCAGATCTTAAAATCCTGGCGTATGACATCTAAACATCAAAGGATCCATTTAAATTTCCTGAAAAGTAGAAAGATGTGATCATCATGATTTCTCTGATGTACGAAGGAGAGGCCATACTCATCATAAACACCGGGTTTTGCGGGCAGCCTGTGGACTCTTTTGAATACGAGCCAGAGCTCAAGCCCGAGTATAAATGCCATGTGGAGGTGTATAATGCGGAATCTGAAAAATAAACACTCACTATTTTCTTCAACATCATCCAAAGCTATAAGCCAACTGTCATCACAAGCTACAACGGAGATAAGTTTGATTATCCTTTTATTGAGGCTCGATGCGAAATCAATCTGGTCAATTTTGCAAACGAAATGGGAGTTATCAACAAAGGGGGATAGTACTTTGGCAATTATGTCTGCCATTTGGACTGCTTTTATTGGGTCGAAAGGGACGCATATTTGCCTCAAGGCTCCAGGGGCTTAAAAGCAGTGACCAGAGCCAAATTAAAATATGAGCCTGTTGAAGTTAATCCTGAAGCCATGGTTCCACTAGCCAAATAAAACACAAAGGAACTAGCGTACTATTCGGTGTCTGATGCCGTCGCCACATTCTATTTGTACATGAAGCACATCCACGGCTTCATTTTTGCGCTATCAACAGTTATTCCCATGATGCCTGATGAGGTGCTGCGAAAAGGGAGTGGGACATTATGTGAAAACTTACTGATGGCGGAAGCATTCGCTCGTAATATAATTTTCCCCAACAAGAAAGTAGAAGATCTTGAGAAGTTCTATCGTGGGCATCTGCTAGACACATAGACCTACACAGGAGGGAAAGTAGAATGTCTCAGATCCGGGATTTACCGTGCTGATTTCTCCACATAATTCAATCTACAAGCATCTGCATTCTCAGAGCTCATCGACAGCGTGGACTAAATCATTGAATTCACGGTGAAACACGAAAAAGATGAACGAATTTAGAATATTTCTAATTACGAAGAGGTCAAATAAATACTGTTGTCCAAACTCAACGTGTTGAAAAATGTGGCAAACCCTCACAAGTATGAAACTTTGCCTCTCATTTATCATATTGATGTTGCTGCCATGTATCCCAACATCATCATTACGAATAGATTACAGCCAGTGGCCGTTGTGAATGACCAAACATGCTCAGGATGCCTTTTCAACAGCCCCGAATTCAACTGTAAGAGGTCGCTGTAATGGGAATGGAGAGGAGAGTACTTCCCTTTAAACGAAGGCGAATATGCCTATGTTAAGTAAAAATAATCCCTGAAGCCTGACCAGGGCTACGAGAACAAATTCGACGCTGATAAGAATCTAAAAAAGTAAGTAAGAAAATATTGCCAGCAAATCTATCGGAAATCTCATGTGCCTGTCAGCGAAGTGAGAAGAGACACTGTCTGCATGAGGGAGAACTCCTTTTATGTAGACACAGTTCGCGCATTCAGAGACCGCCGATACGACTTTAAGACATTAGTGAAGGTTCATAAAGGCATCGCTCATCAAAAAATGAAAGAAGGGAAGCATTAGGAGGTAATAGAAGAAGAAAAACTGATGGAATTATTCGAATCTTTGCAGCTGGCACATAAAATTATCCTGAATAGCTTCTATGGCTATGTCATGAGGAAGGGCTCGAGATGGTACTCGATGGAGACAGCTGCCATGGTGACTTACATTGGAAGTAACATTATCAACGATAGTAAAAATTTTATCGAGGGGCGGATCGGAAAGCCATTAGAGCTCGATACAGATGGCATATGGATGCTGCTGCCTCAGGGGTTCCCAGAAGATGTGAAAATCAAATTCAAAGATGGGAAATCATTAAATATGTCATACCCCTGCCAATTGCTCAATCACTTAATCTATGAAAAGTACGCAAACACCCAGTACCAAACTCTGGTCAATCCTGAAAACTTCGATTATCGCTTCCAGAAGTAAATGACGATTGCATTTGAAATCGATGGGCCTTATAAGGCAATGTTCATCCCTGGAGGAAAAGAGAAAAAGAAAACACAGGAACTCGATATCCAAACACACTCCATTCAGATGTTAAAGAAAAGATATGTGGTCTTTAATTTCAAAAATGAAGTTTCAGAATTTAAAGGGCTCTAAATGAAAAGGAGAGGAGAGCTAAACATAATTAAAATGTTTCAATCGTAGATCTTCAACCAGTATGTCAGAGGCTCGTCTTTGAAGGAATGCTATCAATGCTGCGCTGAGGTTGCGATGAAATATTTTAATTTCATTTTGAATAAGGGAGAAAAAATGGGGTTGAATGAAATTTTGGAGCGGCTCGAAGAGAGCAAGAATTTGAGTAAAGACGTGCAATAATATGGAGACTCAAAAGGAGTTGCAGTGAATTCAGCAAAGAGACTGGCCGAATACTTGGGCCCGGAAGTCGTCAAAGGCAAGAACCTATGTTGCTACTATATTATATCTGCATACCCCTCAAAGAGACCAGTAACAGAGAGAGCCATACCAACTCAAATATTCTTCGCTGATATGGAGACTCAAAAGAAGTTTATTTTCAGCTGGACCAAAAACGATGCCTTCAAGAACCACGTGGAGATTCGAGATGTTTTGGACTGGGATTACTATAAAGAAAGATTATCGACGCAGATTCAGAAAATGGTGTGCATACCTGCTGTCTTGCAGAATACTGCCAATCCCATTCCCTTAATTGAGCTACCTGATTGGCTACAAAAGAAAACATTTGATATGCGCCACCACCGTCAATAGAAGATATTATTATATGGCTTTTCCAAGAACTTGGTAAGCAATGAACTCCCATCAGCCTCGAAAGAGAAGAGAGACCAGATTTTCGAGGAGGAACATAAAGAAAAGATCTCCAAGAGCCTATTCGAAGCCAAAAACCCAGTAACATTGCGGACATCGACTAAGAACAAGCATTCAATGAAGAACAATTTTAAGAAATGGCTCGCTGAACAAAAAAGGCTGTGGAGGACCAACAAGATCGATTTGGCCGTAAATTAATCACAGAAGTTTCATGAACTGAAATCCATACTTCATATTGTGCCTATAGAGGGTTCTCCTGGCTCATTTACTATTTGGTATTACTCGGGCAAGAAAATCCAGCAGCTCCTCTTCAACTATAAGAGGCATTACTATATGAAAAATAGCAGAGGGACGAAGAAAGCGCCGAGGGAGGAAGGGTCAGCTTTGTAGATTATCGTGGATGAAACCTAGTTCAAAAAGCACGAAGATCACTATGACACGATTTTAGGGAAGACATTCTATGAAACGAAGATGGAGCTCATTACCAACCTCATCCTGAAAAAAGGGAACCTGTGGAGAATATCGAAACAGTTGCCGATGTACAGATAGGAGGACATCCACGAAGAATTTGGGAGTCTGTACCTGCCGAAGATTGAGTAAAACTTCATGCCGATTGTTTACCTCTGTAGGCTCCATGTCCTTGAAAACCGTTAAATTTTAGCTGTCATCAACCCTCGATTGAAATAGTATGATTTCTACTTTGTGGACAGCTCGGAGGGCAAAAACACCGATGAGCTTTTAAAGCTAGCGAGGAAACTAATCAAAAGAGATGATGCCAAGATCAGTATCAAGTGCAAGAACACTGAGATGCAGGCAGGCAAGCTCATCAACTAAGTTTTACTCAGCCACCAGAACAATATGAAGCAAACCTACCTCATCATTATGCAGTCCGACTGCTCAACTCAGTACCTGAAAAGCATTGGGATAGAAGCGCTCGAAGAAGAATTTCCAACTCTCAAAATAGATGGGCTAAAAATGGAAAACATCTCAACGCTCGACTGGCGAAACAAATCCCTAACAAAACTAATCTAAGAGTCAGTTGGCGCCATTAAGCACGTGATAAATCTGTTGGAGTGGTCGAGATTCACTCGGATTCCGATTTGTAACCTTTCGGAGGAGGAAAATCTTCTGGATTATGCGACGAACATTGCCTTTAGCAGACTTCTGCATTCCGGAGATCACGTGACTTGGTGGAATCAATATAACTCGGAAATCATATCGACTTATGAGAGTAAGACGCACTTGGGCAGGATTATACAGCCTGGGCTGTACTCTTCTTATTGCATCGAGATCGCTGTGGATAATTTGGCTGTGAACACCATCGCCAACTCCGAAGAACTTGGGATTGAAGACCGGGAGGCTGCCATGATGATGCAAAAGAACGCAAATGCCAGCAACAACAAGTAGACCAAAGTGGGAAGCAAGATGGAGTCCTTAGGGGAAATTGTCTATGCCAAGAAGGGTTTCGAGTATCTGAAGAAAATGGTGAAGGGCTGGCTGAAGGATCTCGACGAGCCCCACTGGGAGAAATCCAACTAACTCCTGCGCAATCTGCACAAGTGGATGATAACAAATTCCAATGCGATGTACGACCCGCTGCTGGCAAAAATTGTGAATGAACTTATGAAGAAAGTTTTTGGCAACATGATGAGGAAGCTCTGCAACTTAGGCATAAAGATCGTGTTCGCCAACTTTACCAAGATCATAGTGGCCACAGACAAGCACACATACAAGGAAGCCCAAAATTCCATCAAGCACATTCTGCAAAAGTGCATGGAAGACAGCAAAAAGCTCTTCGGGTATATGGTTCTCAAGGTGCAAGACGTGTACTACCAAGTGTTGCTCTACAAGGATCCTTTTAATTACGTTGGCATTTTGGTAAACGAAGAAGAAGGGGTTGGGGATTTCTCGCAGGCATTAGAGCAGCTATCGATAGAGTCAGTTTAAGACGAAGAGAACTCCAACCTGGTAGGTAACCAGAAGGTGTATTACTCTTTCCATATCACGAGACTCATGAACCCCATAATTTCAGAATAGTTCAAGACTCTCATCCTCTCATTTGTGGGCGCTCTCAGCACCATCAAAAAGTAGCTGGTTTACGAGTACAGGAACAGCAAAATGAAGCTGATCTTGAACTATGAGGAGCTCATTACTGCCAAAATGACCGACTATATCCGCAATAAGTATACTGAAGAAGTCCTGAAGGCCTTGCAGACGGCTCGAGATATTTGGGATTACCACTATGATCGATTGAAGAATAACAAGCATGGGGAAGAAACTGCAGAAGAATACGAGGAACTTGAGGAAATGCAATAGTAGAATTAATCGATGGACAGTTTCATTGTTGATGACGAACAGTCTGAGTAGAATGAGGAAGAGCCCAGCGGAGGCCATTAGCACTCTGAGTAATTCAACAGCAATAACGAAATGGCTGAAAGTGCAGGAAACGCCAAGCGGGGATCAGCATCGAAGGCTAAAAACCAGACAAAGAAAAAGAAAGCGAAGAATGCTTTACCAGAGATGATCATTGACTTCGAGAAGTGGGGAACCGATCGGCAGTTGGATATACTGGTGGAAAACCTGTTGAAACTGCTGAATCCTGAAGATGCACTCTATAGTGACGAGTTCGATGTACTCAGGAAAAAGGCATTCAATCTGATCCGCGAGGATGCCTACCTCGATCGAATCATCAAGCCCACCTACCCGCAGTTCCAACTGCCCTGCAACTAATGTTACCTTGTCAATGAGCAACCTGGCCTATGCGAGCACTGCGAAATGCCCATCAAAGCCATAGACGAGTTGGAAAGTGCCATATGGAAGATGATGCAGGAGCAAGGCCGCGATCTGTACTGCGATCGTGAAGGATGCAAATAAATCATGGGCGGATATTTGAAGAAGAAATGCCCTTGCGGGGGTAAGTGGAAGATTGCGGAGAAGCCATTAGAGTGGCTGCCATTCACAGATCGAAGCCACGAAGAGTGGAACTATGTGAACAAGATATTCTAGTTTATGGGACTCGAATGATATCCGCTATGATTATTGTCATATCGATCACTATTTAACTTCGGTCTTAATACAGTCTTCATGTAGATAGTACAGACAAAGTATAAGTTATAGGACTATAAAGTATCAATTATAAACTGAGTAGTGTCAATGCTGTCGCCAGATATTGAAAGAGTTGCGGGCTTGTTGCATCAAACGTATGCAGCCGAATCTACAGCTGATCAGAAGTAGGCCGAACGTCAGCTGGCCTAGCTGTGTAGATAAAAGAACTTCATTGTGATCATAAAGGAGCTGATCAGCATGTCATACCCAGGGAGCAGTAACGTAAAAATGTCTGCAGCCAATTATATCACCTAAATGACCGAGGTATGCTACGGACAGGTGGATAATACCCCGGATAGCAATTATAAGAGAAATGTCAATTCCTATAGATCTGCGCTCAAGAACATCTTGGACGATCCCAACATTCATGTGAAGTACAAGATCGGCGCAGTCCAATCCTACTATCAAACCACATTCCTCGTCGAGTCCACAATGCCCACCAAATATAATAAACTCAGTGCCTCCATCGCCTACTACAGCAAAACCAAGAGGACCGCCCTGGCTGCTGCCATGCTCGTCGAAATACTCAAACTCAAAGAAACATACCTGCTGCCTCAGACCAAAGGGGCTATTCCTGATAGCCATACTGATAGCAACAGGAACATGATCAGTACCAACAGATTCAGCTGTTTGCTCACATGCTCCCAAAAGGCATAGATCTATCAGACAAACCTCTCTCCCCTCCTTGAAAGCATCTACTACCAGTACAGCCAATGCCAGCAGGGGCTGCACAGCGATATCTAATGTGATGGGCTGTCTCATCGAGAGCAGTTGGGGGTGAGCTGGAAGAATTACTGCTCAATAATAATGCAGTATGATTTTAACAAATACGAAGCCCAAATGCATTTGTTCTGCGGCATGAAGTTTCTGCCCGAACTACTATTGCTAGGATCAGGCCACAATATGTCCGATTTGATGGAATAGTGCAGGTAATGCACATTAGCAGCAGTTACGCATATAGTCCAAGGCTTTCACAATTTACGTCTTTTCGGCCGAAACACTGCCTACCGAGAACTCGAATAGAGTATAATATACGGCATCGGTTCAACCCTTTGGAAGACAAGAATTGAATTATAGAAATCAGAGCATATCATGGACATCGAGGCCAATCTCTTGAGGACACTCATCAACTGCAGCCACACTTATGCTATTGTTTAGCACAATACAAGCACCAATCACAATTCTTTCATCTAATACGTCATCGATAACATGGCCATCCCTGCCTATCGCCATTATATCTGCGAGCTGTAACACTCCCATAAAATGGCCGATAAGGATCTGCATTCCTTTGTGAGAAGAATAGTCGACTTATGCGAATACGAACCAATGAGTGCACAAGAAAGCCTATAGTTTATGGAAGTAACTGAGCAATCCAGGCTCGAGAGTGTTGTGTCGATTCTCATGACTTTGGTAGCAAAGGTCAGTGAGCTAGAAACTGCAATCAAACTATCCATCATCAATGCCTTCAACAATTATTCCTATTTGAATCGCAGCAGCCACAACGACATGTACATCCTACTGAGCCTATTATTGATGCGAAGTCTACACAAACATGAAGATCTCAACAAGTCAATGTAACAATATATTATCCACAACTACCCCGACATCTTCAGCCCCCAAAAGTATCAAAAGGGCACATAATAGGAAGAGTCGCATCTATTCTTGCACTTGATGATGTATAGGATATATGCGGATGAACTATTCTGCACTTTCTCCGATAACTGGCAGCTGCCCTAGCTAATTATGGGCACTCTTTCGGGTACATCTTCTTCCTTGGTTGTGTTTGCGTGCTTATAGTCCCTTGAAGCATACTTAGCACAGGAGTATTCTTATGCCCAATATGCTGAGAAATTGAATGATCTCAATGCATTCCTATCCAAACAGATAGGCGCAATCTGCCAGCACAAAAGATATAATCAGGGTGATGGCAATGGAGCCCAGGAAGAAGACATCAGATTGGATAAATACGTCAGCGCATACCTAAAAATAATCAGTCTGTATCATCTGGAGAAGGGATTCGAGCCTAGTCGCCAATTCAGCTTATTTCTGAATTGCATGGATCTGATCAATGGCAATCAAGTACTATAAGTGATGCTGTAGGTGCTGGTGTCGCTGCTGAATGCCTCCGAGAGTAGCAATGCGAAAGTACATTTGAGTGAAGAACAACTGAGTGAGTTATATTCAATCATGTTCTTGGAGCTGCTGCCCAACATACTTTCGCATACTCACCAATCCAAAGAAGAGCCAATCATCAATAATAGTATAGAGCTGTTGAAGTTTGGCCTCAGGCTGGGCAGTGCTCCTAACCATAGGCACAGCAATATTTATCAAGCTCTGAAGAACCTAATCACAACATATATCAGCTCCCTCATCAACCATGAACACTTCCCATTACTGAGCCATCACAGCCCCCAATCGCAATTCGTGTATCAGTTCTATTACCTGCTCAGTGACACTTCAACTATCTCTCTTCTGTTTGACAAATGCATAGGCTACATCTAAAAAAGTGATTGCCCTTCCTTCCTGCGCCCATATATCCCCGAGGATACGATTGAGTCTGTGGTGCGCATGCTGCGGATGTTGCATTGGGCGCTGCTTTATAATAGTCACATTGTTGATGAATAGAGCGGGGGGAGGCTGTTAGCGCTGTTCAATCAGAAGTACGTGCAGTACTGTGCTGTCACTAATGCCAACCTTAGTGGAAGCATGGGAGAGGAGATATTCGTGTTGGGCAAGATCAAAGCCATTGTGATTATACTGCTGGTGAAGCGCCCTGAGTTGATGCATAAGCTTACCAGGAACGCATGGGAGCAAATCTGCCGCAGCCTCTTCGACAGTAGTGCCAAATTCACAATCGACTATGACATCCCCTTGATCGTCAATCTGCTCACCAGCCACCTCAGATCACAAATTGTATGCCAGAATGGGGATCGAGCTGAGCCTGATATAATTACTCAAAGCATCGCACATCTATACTTCAAACTATGCATAGAGTGTGTGGAGAAGGCGCATATGAGGTCTATTTACAAGTAAGAAAGTGATGCGTCCAAATTCACAAAATCGGAGCTGCTCAATATCTCTGCTGATGGCTACTCAAACGATGTATCCGATTCTGATGACTAAAACTGTTATGAAGGAATATACGCCTCCGCTTTCTATGTACTTTACGAAAGACTGCTCAAAATCTATGCCCAAATGGAACCAATTCCATCATAAGCGAACAATCAGAAGATGCTATAGAAATATTTTATAAATAATTTCATGGGCCTACTCGCTTTGCTCTAAAAACATAAGAAGCAATGGGTGCACGACGTAATCAGCCAGTTCATAAGTCCGATCACTCTCCAGAACATCAGACAAATTCAGAAAGTTGAGCACTGGAACAGCAATAGCAACCAGTTTACTGCAAAGAAAAGGATCCTATTCAGTATTTCCAAATAAATTTGATCACATTTCTATGATACTCATATAAGTCATATCAACAGCCAGCATTTTGAAGGCCCCAATTATGATCCGATATGGATGTGCATATCTCTTAATTTAAACTGTATAAATATTAATAAACAAATGTAGCGAGACAGGCAGAAACATATTGGTCTATCAAATAGCCTCGAGAACTTGTTGTTCCCTCCCGGAAAGTACACGATCAGCCAGCTTATAAATCTGACTCCCTTTTTTCAAGGAACCCTGACCCTTGAGAAGTATAAATCGCTGATGTTGAAAACATTCGAAATGCAGGACGAGGAGAGGCTGTGGTGGGTGATCAAGGCCGAGTACGGGAAGGTCGATGCGAAGGTATTGCTGGTGGTGCTGATGTTGCAGCTGGTCGGCAAGTAGAGGAGGTAGTTGGGGGGATACAACGAGGCAAGCAGGAACATCTCTTCCACTTCGTCTGGGCTGCACATGAACTCTCCAAGAAACAGGAACAACCGCGCCCTCTACATCAGCAACGAGCAGATGCTCAACCTCAAGTTCATTAACGAAAATCTGGTCAGCTTCTTGAAGCTTTTACCCAACGAAATCCCCAACAACGACGATCCTTTCATCACGGCCGAAGAGCTGCAACCCTTGAGTGTCCTCTTCAAAGTCGACCGTAATAAACCATTTTCCTCATACCTCCCTATCTTTAGTAACAACGTTCAGAAGCTGCGAGCAACAACTATCAGCGACCACCTAGCCCCGCGCCTCAGCATCACATAACAATGTAAATTTTGTATAATCAGTAGAGTTGCTCAGTTTGGAAGCTACAAGCTACAGTGTGATCATCAAGGACGAATTACAATGCAGAGGCAAAGACTTGAAGATAATGGGCTGCGGGGACTCTGAAATTTATATTGACTCATCAATTCGCTCCCTATACATCGTGGGGTGCATTAATTGCAATATATATGTTGCAGCTTGCGAGAGAGTTGCATTCATAGACAAGTGCGAGAAAATAGGGCTGACGATTTCGACAAATTTTCTGAGGATTTGCAACACAATGGACTCAACCATATACTACTACGGGCCAGCCCCAATCATCCTCACCGGCGACAACAGGTCACTGCTGATGGGCCCAAACAACTCCAACTCGATCGATTTGAAGGCTCACATGAAGGCTGCGAATATCCCCATCAAGAATTAGCATCTCAACCAGTTCTAGCAGATCCTGTGCAGATCCGAAACCAACTCGCATGAGAAGATGAAGCCGCAAGATTACGATTTATTGGTGCTCCCATTGAAACAGGACGAATAAGAGGGGAGCACTAACAACAATAAGGCGAACAGCAACCTCAACTCGTCGAACCTATTGGCCCCACCTGAATACATCAAGGAACTGGAGGAAAGGAACAACTACTACAAGCAGTTCAAAGAGAAAGTGCTAAAGAGCAACCTCTCCCCAGACATGGTTAACCAGCTGCACAGCTCTTGCCAAGGCCACTTTAAGGATTGGCTCATCGCGAAAGGCTATAATAAGAATTTGATCGACTTGGTCAAAATGATTGATAAGCGTTGATCTATCATTCAGGTATTGTATTATTATTTAACATTATCCTCATCTCTAAGCACTGTGAGGCGGCGCAACAACTGCTCGCAAAATGATTGTTATTGATGATGTTTTATGAATCACAATTCTTCATCCGACTACTCTTTTATGAAAAAGTCATCTCCCTTCTTTTTGCTGGCTGGCTTTTCAGTTCCGGCCTTAGCCGATTTATCCTTGTAAGTGTTGGGCAGTTTCACAGTCACTTAGTTTTCAGAGGCATGCTTATTCTTGTGGAATACTTACTTCTTATACTTTTCTTCGATGTCCTCCATGATCTTTTTCTGGAAGGCAATCGCCCCTTCTTCCAAGGGCTTAGCGTTGGGGAACAACGACACGTATTTCAAGTTTTTAGGGTAGAACTGAATGTACCGTTTCTTCTTCTGGTACTATTTTAACTCTTACTTGATCTTGCCCTTGGCCTCACTGGTGACATTACTATTTTCAGGTAGATTGGCCCCCGAGAGCTGCTCCTCGAGTGCCTTGAGCTTGTTCTTAATCTTGCGCATTTCGATGTTCATGATCTGCTTGTACTTGTTCTGGATGAAGAACTGTTTCCTCATGTTTTTTTACATGTGCTTGTGATTGGTGGCGAGCTTGCCTTCAAACTACTACAACTGCTTGATTTTGGGTTATTGTATTTATTAGTTATGCTACTTCTTGTGCCTGATTAGCCTTTACAAATCCCTCTTCTGCTTGTGGAGCTTCGCCGATTAACTCTTGTGGGTTTTCGAGTTTAGCTGATGGTACTTATTGAGCTCCAACTTGTTATGCGGATTGTAGTTGTTGTGCTGGGGCCGAGTGTGCTATTTTTTTGTCATTTGCGTCTAACTCACACTGTTGATATTTATATATTTATATCCCAATCATTCTTTTATTTATTATAATCCGCATAAAAGCACTCAGGCACTTATCTCCACATTTAGTGTAGTATTTGACGTTTTGGGTTCATAAAATAGCAACTCTCCTAAATCAACGGATTTGCATGCAGTGAGCCTATCTCGTTGCATAGAAATTAGTTTGAAACAGTCATGCATTTTAAAAACATCATTATATATTAGGTAACCGAAGCGAACATGTTAGATATTAGCCTATTCGCATTGCTCTAATATCTGAGAAGCGTATGATAAATAAGTATGAATCGTATTAGTTTATGTAGATATTTATAATCAATGTCATTTCCAGAATTTGAACATAGAAACCGGTGCATCTTCCTGCTGCCCCTTAAGGGTTTAATTTCTCTTTTTTTATCTTTTGTTCTCTTTGATGTGGTCGAATACAGCCGCTTCTGTCATACTGAGCACATTCCATAAACTTTTGAAGTTAGTTTCATACTTATCTTCTATCGATTTGATCTTCTTTTCCAGATCATAGACCTTGTCAACAACGTCCTCGTACTTTGATAACACTGAAATGCTCTTCTCGACATCTGCGTCATTCATCGACTCCAACGCCTTTCTTCGTTCCTCATTGATGATGTTGTGAATATCTGTGAAAGAAGTATCGATTGAGGAGATGTCAGACTTGCTGGCTCTCTCGAGATTGCCGTTATTCTTGTTGAAATTGCTTTTGATTTCCTCTAAGATTCGATTGTTATCCTCAATGAGAGACCACATTTCATGCTAAATCTTTTTCTTTATCAGAATTTCCAAAATCTTCCCAATTTCCTCAATCATTTGCTCCAAGCTTTCCGCATTGATAGATATGCTTTTGCTTTACTGCACTCTTTCCGCAATTCTACCCATGAATGACTCATCTTCAATAAGAATTTGTTTGATTTTCAATAAATCGCTTTACATCTGCTTCAATGTATTATACGATTAGGCATTTAAATAATTTAAGCGACGCTTTATTGATTATTTGACTAACAATGACTATTTATTTTGGATGAATTCAAAAAGTGCTGGCACTATGGATTTAGTGCTTTGCGAACTGTATGAAGCTGCAAGTATCGTTTCGCTTGATTTAGTAACTTTGCTTGAGGAAAAATAACATTAGCGATCGGAAGTAGCTGAAGTATTTAATGGATTTGCCGACACTGAAAGTGCTATGGCTTCACGATAACCCATGTGTCTAGGTATATTCCAATCTGATATCAGGTCAACAACTATCGAGAAAGTGCCTTTCAATGCTTACCAAATTTGGCTAAACTTGGCAACCACCCAGCCACTCCCGAGGAAAAGTCTGCTAGTCTCAAGGTTAATTTGAGGCGATAGTAACACGAAAAGCAAGAGCATCGCAAAGAAAGCTAGGAAGAAGAGGAACTTTACGAATACAACCCCCAACCCCTCGAAGAACATTACAAAACTATCATAACACAATTCTCAAGGCTGTTGTCTGATGATAAGGGAATTTCTCAGAAGATAAGGGAATTTCTCAGAAGAAAAATGGGGACAAAAAAGTTTGAGTGCCCCAATACCCACAACCACCTTGACCGCATAGTAAGAAGTAAAGCCACTATATCAAATAGTAATAAATGATCCGAAATCAAAACATCTTAATGGCGATAGTATCATAATGAAATAGATCGACCCAGGAAGTCTAAATAGTGAATATAGAAGCAGACAAGATCTTGCAGTGAGACTCTCGTTTCATAAGGATTATTAACTGACCAAAATCATATGATTAACTTTATAATTGTTGGGCTCTTGCAGTTTTTTCTATCTTTCGTATTCAGGATTGCAGCAGGTCTGCTCTGCACTCTATGGAATGACCAAAATCAATAAACACTCAAATGATTCAATGTTTCTCTCTTGATCTTATGTTAATTATTATGATAGAATGACATAAGTTCAGGCATTGCCAATGATTATAATTATCAAACATTGTCAATGATCAGATAATACAAGCAGAATGTCGTAGTGGAAACATTCGGGGATTGTGGACTTATTTACTAAGCAAAGAAGGGGTCGAAGAAATACTTCATGTATGAGTTCGAGGAGTTTGGGGAGGCTGAGAAGTATAATTTCAAAATTATTAAAAAGCTTGTCTCTTCTCATATTCTCGGAGTCCTCTAATAATTCGAAGAAGGAGGGACAACCTACGTTATTACTGCTTATGCAGAATCTGATCTGTTGAAACTCCAAATGTCTCAGCCTAACAAAGTATTTCCTTTGCCAGTGGCCTTGGACTATTTCGCGAAGCTACTCCTGGCGATCGAAGAACTGCATGAATGCAAACTGATTTATCGCAATATAAAGCCATAGGCCATCAAAATTAATGACAATGATGTGTTTATGAGTGACTTCATGCTGAGCCAGTTTTGCAAAAGAAAGCAAAGGCTCTTTGACCCTGTTGGCCTGATCCATTACCTGGCACCTTAATACTTTAGTATAGATGGGTATAGTCACGAAGTCGATATTTGGGCAGCCGGGGTGCTGTTCTATTACATGCTTTTAGCCGAATATCCGTTTGTTTTCCATGAAAAGGCAGAGGAAGTATGCAATGCTGAATTCCTAAAGAAGTGCGAGAAAGGCTATGATTTTGCTGCAGCCATTGAGAACTGCAATAAGAACCCTGGATACGTGAAGAGTAACAAACTTTTAGCCGATTTCTTCCTGAAGATATTCACGATCGATCCTCGGAAAAGAATTACCATCAAAGAAATCAAGGCCCACAAACTTTTTGAGGGGTATTTCCCGGTGGAGAACAGGTACGATGAGGAAATGCTTGAAGTAATTACGTAAGAGGAGGGGTTTTCATCGATGCTGATGACTCAATTCATGGACTTGCGCAAGTTCAAGGCCTCTCAAGACATCGAAAAGTAACAGCTGATCCTAGACTTTGTATAAAAGTGTTCTGAGACTATCATGCTCGAAGGTGCAGAGTTCATCCCGGAGGACATTCGTCTAAAAGCCCAATTTGCAGTGCTAAAAGTTGCTCTCATCCGCGTCAAAAACTTGCTCCAGTTCTTCAATGGAAAAAAGAAGCCAGATTTTGAAGTAAATTAATAGTAATGGAAACAAATTAAGGATAGCATGGCATTAAACAAAGTGAAAGAGGCAGTAGAAAAAAGGGAGAAAATCATCCGAATGCTCTTCAAATCAGCACTATCGCAAATATCTGAAAAAGACAACTGGTTTACTTAATAAATCCCGGATGATTTCAATTAAGTCAAAATGTAAATCATCCATAAAATAGTTCATACCGAAATACCACGGCGGCCATGTTCGAGCTAAGCAAAACTGTGATGTCAAAGCACAAAGGCAATAGGAAGATAATGAGAAAAGTAATTGAAATATTCGCCAGAATCGTCATTCTGCATTTAATAAACCGAATATTCGACGAGTCGGACTTCTAGACAAATTTCAAAGATTATATCGATTGGAATAAAGGCAAGCGAGGGCTCTAAAACTTGGACATTTGGATCCATTCAGAAAGGCAACAGGTCTTGAAGCAGTTCATCAAGTCGTCCACCACTAAATACTTATGATTACTAAATATCGGTAAGTCCTTTTGCGTCTAAAATATATCATCTCTTGATCGTGCTAATTTTAGGGGCAGTTAGTTTTTGGCCGATAATTTCATCCAAGCCTTTGCTTGTGCCGTTGTTGTTTATGCTGACAACTTTCGCAGTGTTATTATTATTGTTGTTGAGGCTGGTGTTGTTTCCTGATGATTTTCCCTTATAGTATTGAGCCCGAGTTTGGACTCCTAGTGGGGTGTTTGCCTTTTCCTTGACTTCCTATTTTTTAGCGACTGGTCGGAGTCGTTCTTTTTCCTTTTATTTCTACTTTTCCCTGTCTCTTTCCCTTTCTCTTTCTCTTTCCCGTTCCCTTTCCTTCTATTTATCGACTAGCTTATTGTTGGATGCGGAGTGCTTGGCCTCTTTGCTGGGAACCTCAGGCTTTTCAGTCTCTTAAACCTTTTTAATACTATTCTTCTTGGTCCAGTCATAGACGTAGTCCATCTAGATGTTGTTGTTCTTCATGGCTGACTTGAGCCAGTTCTTGAGAATGCCGTAGTCTGGCTTCTCCTAGAACTTCATATTGCGAGCGTAATTAATAAAAGATGCAAGTTCTTGGGGGTATCCCTTGCATAAAATTTAAGCTGGGGTCGATATCTTTTTATCCATTATCATTTTGTATTTCGCTTTGGTGTCTTTGGCCTTCATGTTCTGCCATGGTAGTATTCCCCGAAGCAGGTACATGACAACATAGCCAATCGATTCAATATCGTCTCTTCTAGACTGCTCGATGCCGATGTGAGTGTTAATGCTGGCATATCGAGCAGTCCCCGTGAGTTCCTTCCCTTCTTTGTAGGGTATATGCTTATCTAAATAATGGAATTTGTACTGTCCTTGGTGTACTTTTTGGAGAGGCCGAAATCGACGATATAGAGGAGGTGCGAGTTGTTATTGATGCCTAGTAGAAAATTGTCGGGCTTGATGTCCCGATGAATAAGTTGCCTTTCGTGAATGAGCTCAATCCTCTCGACCATCTGGTAGCCAATCATCAGAGCACTCTTCAAACTCATGATTTTATTATTTTCGACGAAAATGTCTTCGATGCTAGTTCCGAGCAGGTCCATAAGCATGACGTTGTATTGGCCTTATGTGGTGATGGCGTGCACTTTCGGGATTCCCAGCGTGTTGGTGGAGGAGTTCAAATATTTGTACATCTTGGCTTCGAAGTAGAGCTGAGGGTACTTGGTGGCTGCCTCCTCGAGCTTGGCTGCATACTTTTCATTGGGGTTGTTCTTATTTTAGGCCAGATAGATCTCCCCGAAGGCCCCAGTGCCGAGTTTGCGAATTAACTTGAAATGGTTGCAAACAATTAAATCTACTTGAGGGGATGTGTACCTTGGGGCTTGCTTTTCATAACGTGATCGAATTATTATCAATGAATCAATTTGGAATTAAATCAGTGTTTGGAATTTCAAATGGATTATAAAATAATCCTAAAATTCTGTGCGAAATTGAAGGCAGAGATGCAGGGAAGGGTTTATATTATCCAATTTATTCCATCATCTATTTATCTATTTTATTTATGGATACAGTTTAAAACATTTATATCAAAGATAATGTCTTTCTTAGCTCAGAACTCGGGGTTGGGGTTGGGGTTGGGGTTGGGGTTGGGGTTGGGGTTGGGGTTGGGGTTGGGGTTGGGTTGGGGTTGGTTGGGTTGGGTTGGGGTTGGGGTTGGGTTGGGGTTGGGGTTGGGA